>NC_142808.1:13943839-14029620 GCF_049724085.1 Artemia sp. Qi Xiang Cuo | reverse complement strand
GTTTCTGTCAAAGCAACGTTCAAAGAAACGTTCAAACGAACAAATAAACATTCAAATGGGAATAAGTCCATTTATTTAGACAGTGAAAGAAGGTACAAAAGCCGCATATCGCATATTTCGGTCGCATATCCAGCGATCGTCATCATTAGAAATACTAAAGTATTAAAATTAGAACTAACATATTTATACAAGAAAAAATAATCAATTTCTGGTTCATTCACTAGATTTTTTCTGAGAGAGTTCAATAAACAGGGTTCATTCAAAGTCTAACTTAGTTATAACCTAGTAATACCTATAAACTTATGGATCACTTGCTAAGGTCAAGAATCAATTTAACAAAAGAACTTTGACCCGGCTTTACAATACATAGTTTTGCGCCCTGTATGTTTTTTCTCGATTCCGATCTGGCGATATGTCTCTGCAACGGAATTCTAACAAATCCGTTTTTTTCTTTCAATTTTGTAGATATTTCATCCATATTCTAATATGGAATAGAAAGACTTATGTTCTAAGTGATGTGCTGTTTTTGAAATTTATGGTAAAATGGATTAGGTTTCTGTTTGATTCGGTAAAATTGTTAATTTCCCTTTGAGTAATATAAGATAAAATTAGATTAAGGTGTTTTAAAATTTAATTTTATAGTTATGTGTTTGTGTGTTAAAATATGATTTTATGGCTCTGTTTATTGCCATCGACTCCGAGTGAACACTCATAATGTTTCACTTGTCAGTAAATATTTTATTATTTTTGTGAAGAATATGTTGTTTTTTCTCCTTTTGCCACTGTGAAAGACATATCACCCAACCCTTGTTTCTTTTAATTGTTCAGGTGGTGGAACAAAAACTTCTTTTTCTTCCAGCGATTTATCTAGTCCAGGGTTTTGATTTTCAAAGATATGGTAGGCATTGATGACCACCTTTGTTTCTTTTAATTGTTCAGGTGGTGGGAACAAAACTTATTCTTCTGCCTTCTTTTTTCTTCTTGGGAGCCTTAGCTTAGTAATAAGATTTTCGTCTGAACTATTGGAAAACATTTTGTTATTTAGAGCTTGTACGACTATTTTCACGTTCTTGTTTGATTCTGTAAAAGTTCAACGAGGGCGTCACAACTTAAGGGCCCGACACTCGGGGCTTTTTTCGGCGCCGATTTTCTAAATCGACACCGAATTGCAAAGAAAGCGGCACCGAATTTCATCGTAAAAAAACGTTCTTCCCGAGGCAATCCTCGATCGTTTCTTTCTCTTCGATCGTTAAGTATGATGTAATTATTAGTTAAAAATAAGTCATCTCATCTCTTCAGCAGGAAAATCAAAAGAACTAAGTTGAGATCAATCAGGCAACTATTTTTAAATTGTAGTTGACTATTGATGTCCATGATGTTTAATTTGTAAAACCTCTCGCAAAGGGCACTGTTTTTGTAGCCCTGTCGTTTGCCCTCTTAGCTGTTGAAATCGGTGACGAGAAAAGTTATGTTTGTCCGGCCCTTTAGATCACAATAGGTACTCAATTAGCTCTTTGCTCAGAAACTTCCCTTGAAAACAGAGTAATTAGAAATCAACTTATGATAAGGCTCATAATGGATAGCAATATGATTTATTCAGAATTCTGAGCTAATGTTTTCTGACGTTGTTTTCAAGACGTTTTTTTATTCAGTCGGTGTGAAAAAGTTGTATTACGATTTATTGCTGGTAATTTTCTGACCCTCTGATCATTTCTAAATCTAATTAAAAAACTTAATTCAGTCGGTATTAAAAAGGTGGATTTTTATTTGTTGCTGGTAATTTTGTGACCCTCTGATAATTTCTAAACCTGACTGAAAACTTAATTCAGTCGGTATCAAAAAGATGTATTACTATTTGTTGCTGGTAATTTTCAGACCCTCCGATAATTTCTAAACCTGACTGAAAACTTTATTCAATCGGTATCAAAAATATGTATTCTATTTGTTGCTGGTAATTTTATGACCCTCTGATCATTTCTAAACCGGACTGAAAATTTAATTCAGTCGGTATCAAAAAGGTGCATTATTATTTGTTGCTCGTAATTTTCTGACCCTCTGATTCATTTCTAAACCTGACTGAAAACTTAATTCAGTCGGTATCAAAAAGGTGTATTATTATTTGTTGCTCGTAATTTTCTGACCCTCTGAATCATTTCTAAACCTGACTGAAAACTTAATTCAGTCGGTATCAAAAAGGTGTATTACTATTTGTTGCTCGTAATTTTCTGACCCTTTGAATCATTTCTAAACCTGACTGAAAACTTAATTCAGTCGGTATCAAAAAGGTGTATTACTATTTGTTTCTGGTAATTTTGTGACCCTCTGATAATTTCAAAACCTGACTGAAAACTTAATTCAGTCGGTATCAAAAAGGTGTATTATTATTTGTTGCTCGTAATTTTCTGACCCCCTGAATCATTTCTAAACCTGACTGAAAACGTAATTCAGTCGGTATCAAAAAGGTGTATTATTATTTGCTGCTCGTAATTTTCTGAAGCTCTGAATCATTTCTAAACCTGACTGAAAACTTAATTCAGTCGGTATCAAAAAGGTGTATTATTATTTGTTACTCGTAATTTTCTGACCCTCTGAATCATTTCTAAACCTGACTGAAAACTTAATTCAGTCAGTATCAAAAAGGTGAATTACTATTTGTTGCTGGTAATTTTCTGACCCTCTTATAATTTCTAAACCTGACTGAAATCTTTATTCAGTCGGTATCAAAAAGGTGAATTACTATTTGTTGCTGGTAATTTTCTGACCCTTCGATAATTTCTAAACCTGACTGAAAACTTAATTCAGTCGGTATATGGGCGTACGGAAGGGGGCAGAGGGGGCAGCTGCCCTCCTAGAAGTTCAAATTTACACTAGAAATGGCTGAAAAAGCAGACTGTTGAAAAAGCAGTTCAAAAAAGGTAGATGGCTAAAAAGCAGTTGATAAAAGGTAGATGGTTGAAAAAGCTGGAAATAAACTGCTGGAATGACAGAATAAAAGACAAACAAGAGGTAATTATTCATAATGTCTTGGAAAAATTAAGCTCTAATCTAAAAAGATTGGTTAATGCTGAAGCCTATTGAGAATTTATTATCTTTGGTGCCAACTTATCAATAAATATTTCATATGCTTGATATAATTTATTGGCGATGTAAGTCTTTGTCAACTGCCAATATAACTTCAGCCGCCCACCCTTCATCAAAGAATCGCCCCCCCCCTATAGAAGAAGCTACGCACGCCCATGAGTCGGTATAAAAAAAAGGTGTATTACTATTTATTGCTGGTAATTCTCTGACCCACTGACCGTTTCTAAACCATTAAAATGTAATAC
The DNA here is from genome assembly GCF_049724085.1 of Artemia sp. Qi Xiang Cuo. NCBI lineage: Eukaryota > Metazoa > Arthropoda > Branchiopoda > Anostraca > Artemiidae > Artemia > Artemia sp. Qi Xiang Cuo. The sequence goes on along the minus strand of NC_142808.1, from coordinate 14,026,294 downwards.
CAGAGATTTTTGTTATAGAGATGGGATGATGCTTGGCATTATTATTTCAAAACTTGCAAAAATACATTTTGCAATTCGAACAGGTGATATTCCAAAGCTTGATTACATCAGGAAGTTGTTTTTTTTTTACAATGGTGAAGGTCAAGCACTTCGGGTTGTGTCTAAAACCACCAATAATATAATATAGATCAGTGAACTTCAGTATGCGTATTTTGACTTTTTTTTTTTTTTGTCATGTCACGCATGATAAATGCAATGAAATAAACCGATTTACCACGGTCTTATAACATTCTGTAATCTAGAGTAATAGACAACTCGCTGTTTAAGAACAGCAGCGTAATTATGGGTCAACAAATCTGTCCATGTAAAATTTTTGTAAAAACTAAGTGTTGGATCATTTTTCTCTGAGCTGAGTGGGGGACCAGTTCCGGTTTGGAGCAAGAGATCTGAAAAACTCGTTGAAAAGTCACTGTCACATAAATACGCCGGAATTGTATTTTATTTTGCGAGGATCGATGAAAAAAAAATGAATTTGAATAAAAAGTGCCCTGAAATTAAGGAAAATTTAAGATTATTTTTGGGGGGATCCAACCCCCCAAGCCCCCTTTCGTATGTCCCTAATTACAGTGGTTTTACATTGGCTAAATAGGCCTATCATACTGGTTTAATTAAAATCTGTAAGAATGCTAACTTGCTACTGATTAGTTAATTATTTTGACTGAACCACGGCCCATAGTAACCGAAAGGTAAAAACACGTTTTGATAAAAACTACCTCTTAATTGCTATTAGAACTTAATATTAGGTAAGATTATTTTGATTAATCTTAATAGTAAAAGTTTATTGCGAAAACAAATTTTTGGAAATAAGGAAAGAGCCTGAAACCCCTCATTTCAAATGAACTGAAAGACCAACCATTTTAATTATAATGGTTTAATAACTGCAGTAGGAGAATGACAGTCCTGGAACCTTGAAAAAGAAGGTTCAAGGTGAATTCAAGGTGAATTTACCTTGAACATTCAAGGTGAATGAACCTTACATATTTTTATGTAAGGAAAATCATTTATTTGCATGGGGAATACTGCTGTGTCCGTTTTCCCCCGTTTTTCTTCTTTTTTTTTCACAACAAGGTTGATTGTATCGGATCAGTGATCGAACCAGTGGTCGTAGAATGTTGGAAGAGACTCATTTGAAAGGAAATTGTAATATTAACAATTTATCACTAGGAAAAGAGGGAATATTTGATTCTGGGTATGTTCAAAAAGGCTAAGGGTATTATGGTGGAACTTTGGGTCATGTTGAGGGGTATGTTACACTGACTTAAAAGAAACTACCAGTTTTATTTTATCAAAAAGGCGTATATGCTATATCTTAAGACCGCTTAGGGTTTTTAAATTTAAAAATTTCAGGGCATGTTGAGGGGAATGTCGAGAAGTGGCGGGAGGGCAACCAGCTCTCCTTCTAGGCCCCTCTTGGCTGCCCTCCATCAGAGACATCTGATCCAAATTTTGAAATAGCCATCTTGTTTAAAATAGTTTTAAGGTCAAATAACTGTACCTCCAGCTCCAGGGATGACATAACCACCCAGAGGCCTTGGGGCAAGGGTTGTAAGTTGTGCAAGTTGCCAATTGTTAACATATTAGGTTTTTTATAGTGAAATGGGGCATTTTTAATACTGAATTTCCAAAATGGTTTAGGTATTAAGGTGGAACTTTAAGAAAATGCTGAGAGGAATTTGAACACAATCGAAACACACTATGTGGATGCTGGTTGTTAAAATGGCGTATTAGCAATACCAAGGGAACGGCTGTGGGTATTAAATTGAAATCTTTCAGGGTATGTCAAAAGAGATTTTGTAGAGTGATCGGAGGGTAACCAGCCCTCCTTGCCCTTTTAAATTTCCTGCCCCTCCGTACAGATTGAAATTTTGAAAAGTTATTTTGTTCAAAATAGTCAAAAGGTTTAGTAACTATGTCTCCGGAGGTGCATTGTATTTTATGCGTTTGCGCGTATTTACGTGGAGAATTTATCTTTCGGAAAAAGGGAGAATGTTATGATTCTGTGTGTGTTCGAAAAAGCTAAGGGCAATAAGGCAAAACTTTGGGGAATGTTAAGTATGCTGTTGAAAAGCGGCATGGGAGAAACCACTCCCCCTCCCATGCCCTTTTTGACCTCCTTTCTCCCAAAAACGTGTTATCAGAATTTTGAAATGGCTATCTAAGGTCAAATAATTATGCCTCTAGGGATGCCATAACCCCCCCCCCCCCAAAGCCCTTGGGGGTAAGTTTGCAAGTTATGCTAGTTGCCCATTGCTTATATATAAGGCTGGCCATTGGGAAAATCGGGCCTGTTTGATCTTGGGTCTCCCTAAAGGCTTAGGGTATTAAGCTAAACTTGTAGAAAATGTTGAGGTGGGTGTCGAACTAAATCAAAACCCACTATGTGCATCCAGGTTATCAAAACGGCATATCTGCAATCTCTTATAAACGGCTAAGGGTATTAACTTGAAAGTTTTAGTACCACTGTAGCTACTACTGTTGTGATTGTAACTGTGACTTCTTGCAAGTTTGACTGCCTGTGACTACTTGCGACCAGGACTGCTTGTACTCGCGTGTGCGACTACTTGCAACTCTGTTCAACCATGTGACTACTTGTGACTGTGAGTTCTATAACTTGTGACTACGAACGCGACAACTCTTGACAGCATTTGCTAACACTTGCGACTGTGACTACTACTATTAGTACTACTACTACTGCTGTGATTGCCACTGTGACTGCAAATACTTCTGCTATTACGACTGGAACTTTTAAACTTTATCAAAAGAATTTAAACGAATCTTGCTTGTCGAATGGCATAGTACATCCAGGTTGTCAAAAGGGCTGATCTTCCAAGTTTCAAGAACAGTTAGGGGAGAGTGTCAAGTTGAAACATTCAGAGAATGCTGAGGGGGATATTTAACTTAAGGGTACTATCTGCATCCCAGTTGTCAATGGGAGTAACTGAAAGATCTCAGGAACGACTACGGTTATTAAGTTATAAAATTCAGTACATTTTGATTGGGATTGAACTAAATCAAAAGACACCATATGCATTCTGGTTTACAAAACGGCATGTCCACAATATCTCAGGAATAGGTAAGGGTATTAAGTTGAAACTCTCAGAGAATGTTGAGGAGGATGGTGAACTCAATCAAAGCACAACTACGTGCATCCTGGTTGTAAAAAAACGTATGTAAAATGACTCAGGATCAGCTGATGGTATTTAGTGAAACTTTCAGGGGATTCTAAACTCAATCAAAAGACACTATGTGCATCCCGGCTATTAGAAGGACGTATCGGCAACATTTCAGGAACGGCTAATGGTATCCAGCTGAAACTGTCAGAGAATGTTGAGGGAATGTTGAAACAAACCAAAAGATACCAAAAACTGATAAATTAGAAACTGATATTTTAGTTCTTGTGCCGAAGATTTGAAAAACTGGAGAAATATTCGTATTAATCTAGAACAAAACCTTGGCAATCAAAAACGAACAGAAATAAATTAAAAAAAGCTTTCCCATTAAACCCCAAATGAACAGAAATTAAATAACAAATAAAAGTTTGGCTACAGTCCCCTTTCCCCTATCCTAACCGTAAAAGTTCTAAAGCCTATTGCGTCATTTGTGTTCTTGCTGAAAGCTATATGTATTTTGAACAGTGTGCTTTAGTTATTCAAAACGTCAACGACAAATAAAAATAAATCACTATATTAATCAATATAACAGGCAAGAACTAATAAAAATAACCTAAATATTTCATATATAATGATATTGATTCCAGGAAATCTCAACAATTCAAGATTTTATTCACTTTTTTTCAATGTTTCAAATTAAAAAAAAATACATATATTTTGTTTTCAATAAAGCACAAATTATACAATAAACTTTAGAACGGGAGGGGTTTCTCCTTTTTAAGGTTACGGGAGGGGGAGGAAGCAGTAGCGGAACTAGAGTTTGTAGTAATTTTTGTTCGTTTTAAGATTTGTTTATTCATCTATATAAATATCTGCCATTTTTATGTTCGATATGGTCATTTATTTTAATTTCTGTTCGTTTTGGGTTTCACCTATTCTTTAACTGTTTTGTGTTGTGTATGTTCTGGTGGTTTTGAGTTTGAATTATTATACGACTTTATTTCTGCTGGTCTTGAGTTTAATATGGCTCTTTACTTTTCTTTAAAAAACTTCTTTTTAGGGAAAGTTCTGTTTTAATTAATCTTGATAAACGGCTCTATGGTAAGCGGATCAGGCCTTGCAGCATGACATGAATGTTGCAAATGACTTCCGTCTTTTAGTCACAAAGTGTCAGCTAATACTGACATCAACGCTGCAGTGACTACCAAGGTTGCTGATCAGTCATCAGCAGGTGATGAACTTTTAAGCAATTAATTAAAAGAAAAACATTTCTACCAAAGAATTTTTAAAGGAAAGTAAAGAGTTATATCAAGCCAAAGACGATAGAACTGAAGTCAAATAATAATCAAGCTTAAAACAAACAGAGATCACTATCAATAAATAAATAAACCCCAAAACCAACCGAAAATACAATGAATAATCTAGTCAACGGTACTTGTTAATTATACGGAACACGCCCAAGAAGTGAAGTTAGGTTAATCCTAATGAAATATACCACAGCATGATGAAAATATAATACTTTACTCTATATAATAATATAATTTGGGCTATATATTTGCAAATTGGGGGGGGGGGGGGTGAGGGTAAAATAACCTAACCTAAGGCTAATAATTGAGAAGTGCCTGAGTTGTCAAACACCTTTGGTCCTCAGTTTTATAGATTATGAGCAAGCGTTCGATTCTGTTTATAGAAGAGCTTTAGTGAAGGTTTTATCCTTGTATGGTATACCAGACAAAGACATTAAAGTGATGAGTGCTATGTACGAGAATAACGCTGCTGCGGTTAAGGTAGGAAATGAGGTTAGCACTTGGTTTTGTATTCAATATGGATCTAAGCAGGGTTGTGTCCTATGATCCCCCTTTATATGGATCATTTTAATGGACTTTATCTTAAGGAACACAGAAAAGTCAATAGGAGATCAAAGAATCAAATGGGGAGGAAAAAGTCTCATGGACTTAGATTATGCTGATGATTTAAGAATCTTAGATGAAAGTGTGAGCAAAATGAAGAAGTTGTTTAGAGGTTTTGCGAGTTCAGGGTGCTAGAATAGGTTTGAAAATTAATGTTAAGAAGACACTAAGTCTCTAAGGCTGTGAATAAGTGAAGATGAAAAGGTGACGTTGGGTAATGAAAAGATTAATCAGGTGGGTAATTTGACTTACCTTGGTAATATTATTTGTAAAGATAGTTGGAGCAGTCAAGATGTTAAAAGTAGAATAGCCAAGGCTCAGGGTGTTTTTTCACAGTTAAAAAAAGTTTGGAAGAATAGGAAGATAAGCCTGCAAACCAAGATTAGAATGCTAGAAGCTACAGTGATCAAATATGGCTCTGAAGCATGGGTGCTCAGAAAAGCGGATGAAGATTTACTAGATGTTTTCCAGAGAAATTGCTTAAGGATTGTTCTGGGTACCCGGCTGACTGACCGTATTTCAAACAATAGGCTATGCTAAAAATGTGGTTCAATACCGCTCTCTAGGGCTGTGATGAAAGAAAGGTTGAGGGGGATAGGGCATTGTGCAAAGAAGGATGACAGATTGCAGAAGATTTTTCTTTTTGGCCAACAGTCTAGGGCTAAACGGAAAGCAGGTCGTCCTCGTCTAGGGTGGGAGGACGTCATAAAGAAAGATTTAAAGGAAATCGGAACTTCGTGGGCGGGTGTAAGAAGGGAGGCTTTGAATAGATTGGAATGGAGGAGGAACGTGCGTAGCTGTGTTGGCCTCAGGCGGCTTGGTGCTGTGGTGAGTTGTTAGTAGTAGTAGCAGTAGTGGTGTGTTTTATTTGGCATATCATCAATAAAACGAAAGAAAATTACCATAACAACCAGGATTTCTGAAAACAACTAATTAATAGTGTTTGACACTTTAATATATGATGATACTCATTCCTGGAAGTCTCGGCAAATTTGGATCTTTAAACGTTATAAAAGGGAAAACATTTAAAATAATTTTGTTTTCAGTAAAGCGCAATTGGCGCTCTGGAGTTTAGAAGGCTTAGGGGTCGTACCCCCATCATGTACAACCTTGAGCATAGACGAATATTAATCGACTTTTTCATTATAAGAACCTTGTTGTGGTATATTTTGTTGTAACTGCTTGTTTGCTGAGATAAATGTCTTCTAAGCTCATTTATTAAAAACAGTTCTGATTTGTTGTTTAAAAATAAAAATAGGGCGTTACAAATAGGTTACGTTACGTTAGGTTGGGTTAGGTTAGTTTGGGTTTCCATAATTTTGTTTCTAAAGTATTATTTTATCATCATGTTGTATAATTTTTCATTAGGATTAACCTAAATTCACTTCCTGGATGTGTTTTTAATAACAGACAACTACCTGTTGTGTTTTTTTTTAGCTCACCCTTATCCTGCCCCCCCCCCCCAAAAAAAAAAAAATATAAATTTACTTAATCTCCCCGTCCAATATTCCCTCAAAGATTCATCTGGGTCCCTTAGCCCACTAATTTAAACCCTTAGACGTACTTCATATATTGTAGATACGTCCTTTTGAGAAAATGGATAAACATAGTACCTTTTGATTTAATTGAACACCCCCTTCAACGTTCTTCGAAATTTTAAGATGTCTTTTGGTTGTTCGGCATTTTCCTAGAAGCTGATGTTACATTGCCACCATTGTTTGTGATCTCAAAAATTGTAGAAGCCGACCCATCACACCTCATTGCCCATGGCTAGCACTTAATACGATACATTTTGAATTGGGTCTACTGCTACTATTCTGAAGGCTATGTTGATTTGATTGATCTTTTACCTGTAATTTTTCAGACCATTCTGCAATGTGGTTTCTTCTACCTGTATATTTCACTAATATTGAAGGGGAAGAGACAACTGCTGCCGGCTTAATCAGTATCTAGCAGAAAATTGCTAGCACTTTTGCTAGAAAAATTGCTAGAAAAATGCCCATGGCTAGCACTTAATACGATACATTTTGAATTGGGTCTACTGCTACTATTCTGAAGGCTATGTTGATTTGATTGATCTTTTACCTGTAATTTTTCAGACCATTCTGCAATGTGGTTTCTTCTACCTGTATATTTCACTAATATTGAAGGGGAAGAGACAACTGCTGCCGGCTTAATCAGTATCTAGCAGAAAATTGGAGGGTATTTACGTGTTAGGCCGACAACACTCAAGAATTCAAGTTAGGTTAATCATAATGAAATATCCTAAAGTTGGATGAAAATATAATACATTAGGAACAAAATTATGGAAACTACAACAAAGAATTATGTCAGAACGCCTTATAGTAAATACCTTAACCTAAAATAAACTAACCAAAATGCCAACTCTTTATATTAAATATGTAATTAAAATCTAGCTAAAACGTAGTTTATTTCAGTGAGCCTAAGTTTTTTGTCTCCCAATACAGAATGATAAACCGGTTTTTAGCTGATTCAATTGAGAAAAATTATTGAGTTTTGTCGGGATAACACATTAGTACCAATTGGAGCTCAACATTGTAGATTAATCTGTAGATTAATTGAAGTTGCTTTTGATGACACTATTTTTCTTTTGTAACATTACAAATTGACTCTAGATCTAGCATTCTCCGGTAACAGCTTTACAGCACATTTTGTTTTTCGTTGTTTTGTGGGGGGAGTGATTTAGTTTTTGCTTCTTTTTATCTTTTTTCTTGTTATATTTGCTATGTTCTGAAATCTCTTATTGCTTTTGAGCCAAGTATAAAAATCCCAAATCACTTGTTGAAACATTGTTTTTGTTGACCAACTAGTTTTTGGGCCTGTTTTCATATCTGTCTTCCTTCATATATTCCTTTGCTCCTTTGTTCTCTATCTTTTCCTCTTCTTGTTCCTGTGCTCATTCCTTTGCTCCCTCCTTCCTGTGCTGCTTAGTTTTCATGCTCCAATTCTTTTTCTGTTTTTTCCGTCCTGTGATGTGATATGATGTTTTTCTTTGTTGATATGGTATCATATCTTGGTGAAAAAAACTTTAGGAAAATAGTGAAGAATTTACTGTATAGCACAAATGTTTGATTATATGATGTTTGAGATTATTGTGGAAGTTTTCTAAGGATTTTTTTTTTTTTTTTTTTTTTTTTTTTTTTTTTTTTGGTAGTTCGTGTAAGTATTTTAGCGTTTGTGTATAAATGTAGTTATACAGAATTGTAACGTGAAATACCTGTTTGTTGCAGTCACGTAATAAAATCGATCATTCATAGTATCATATCAATTGTTAGCCGTTTTGTAATGACAAGCACAGTCGATAGTTCAGCTACTTTGCTGATTTATATTTCAAGTCAAGGTTCAAATATTTTGTCTAACCTGTGAAGAAACTAGATTAGCTGAGTATTAAGAGAGCAATCATTAGCAAAAATTTTGGCAACTAGGAATGAACTTACAACAAAAACAAGTATCCGGTTCATCTTATTTTCAGCTTAAATGGATCGAAAATAGCTGCAATTCACAAACTTTCGAAGGTAATTACGCCACCAAGAAAAAAACAAGTTCGGCACCTACCTTTGCTGAACCAGGTTCCTGGTCATATTTGTAGGAGGTGTCAGAACTCCTTGACAGGGCATTCTGCCCTTCTTCATTTTCCTGAGAGTGAATTAGATTCATAGCCTTCTGAATGAAGCCCCACCAGGCAGTGTAGGTATAGCTCAGTCTTACATTTGGATGACAACGGAGACTCTTTCTTTCGTCACTTGTGATCTCATAGGCTATACAAAATGCACTAAAGATGACCGAATTATTTTAATTCTTGAAGACCACAAGCCCCAGGGGTGTTGTTTGGGAGGGGCAAGGGGGGCATTTGCCCCTCCAATAATGTGAAGAAAAATCTATCATATAGACCATGCTACTTGAATATCCGGATCTTGACCCCTCTTGCCCCCCCCCAATGAAAAGGCTGTAGATTCGCTCCTGACAAGCCCCACTGTACAGTTGAAAAAAGTGAGATTTGTCATGGAAATCGATTAGATTTGCTAGCTCTACTTCCTAATTGCATCGCAAACTGTAGACTTTTGATGGCTCGATCTTCCACCATTCAACTGATGTTATGACAAAAGATATAACAACTAGATGCTGTAGAATTCTAACTGAAGAATTCATATGCATCAAACAGGAATGTTGGATGAAAAATCAAGCTATAAAGATTTCGAATCAAAGTTCAAAGTTGATTTGCTAAAATCGGAATCTATCCCTTCAACAGCAGCATTTATGGTGACCGCGCCTTTCTTAGTTGCTACTTCACTGGCAATTCCCACTCATTTTCGGGGGAAATCAATTAAACTAACGCTGGAGGGGAAAACAATGCTGATAATGACAGGTCACTTATGTCACTTATGCTCTTAAATTAAGTCACTTAGGCTGTGGAATGGTAGCGTAAAACTACTGATAGCATGATTTTGCTATTCATACATTTGATTTAGAGGTTTTTCAAGGGATAACGCATTTTCAAGGTGGTGTACACTAGAAGAAGGATTAGAAGGAGGAGGGAGGATACACTAGAAGGAGGATATCTCTCTAATAAAAGGTGATGTATTCGAAGAGGTGTAGTGTTGTGTATTTATCTTTTCTTTTAGTTTATGGCAGGTGAAGCTTCTTGTTCTACCTTGAAGTATTCGAACTTGAATTTATACAGCCTTCCTCACTGCTATTTGAAAACAGTAGCCTCTCCATTTGACATCAAATTCTGTCGACATTAAATAGACTCAGTTTACTAATTTAAACTATAGGCCTACACATTCATCGAAGTTTGTTTAAAAGAAGGGATTTCAAAAAACGTAGTTACATCCTAATGAAGTTTTTTTGCAACACAAAACAAGCATTTTGACGTAGCCTATCCTACAATTTAGCGACTCATAAAGATTGCAGATTTTCATTATCATTAGTATGAGTCAAACGCACCCACAGATGTTTTTAAAAGGGGGAGGGTACTACAGAAGCTTTTTTGGGGGGAGAGAGGGACAAAGTTTTGAATTTTTCGCCAGAAAAGCGTTTATTTTTCCCGAATATTATACAAAGTATAAGTAGAAATGGGGGTCCGACTCGTGACCCTCACCCCTGCTGCCACCTACAACTTTTTTACATAATTTATGCATGTTTTTATGGTTTTTTGTCAATGAGAATTTGAAAAACAGGAATTTTGTCACATTTATGTATGTTTTCTCGGATGGTTATGTGTGTTGGTCGATTTATTTGATGTTTTTCATGGATGTTTAATGGTTTTTCTCAGTGAGAATGAAAAAACAGGAACTTTGTCTCATTTATGGATGTCAACAGCAATTCATGTCTGTTTTATGGTTTTCTCAGTGAGAATGAAAAAACAGGAACTTTGTCACATTTATGGATGTCAACAGCAATTCATGTCTGTTTTATGGTTTTCTCAGTGAGAATGAAAAACAGGAACTTTCTCACTTGGAAAACCATAAACCACGTGGTCCTGTCACGAGTAGTACCTGTGAACTTGATTTACATAATCGCTAGGGGAAATTATTGATTCACGAAGGGGAGAATTAAGAAACATTAAGGCTTCTTTAATCTTAGGTCTGAGGGATAAACATTCTTGAGGTCAGAGATAAAAATTAATATTCTATTTTTAAATAGGGCTTCATTGATCTTTAGTGTCAGAAATTATAATTGACATCACTTGTTATCTTGGAATTATGCGGGAGTCTAAAGAGATAGAAATTCTATTTTTAAATACGGCTTCACGGAGCTTTAAGTCGGAGAGATAAATTGATATTCTAGCGAAACCCTAATAGTTTAGCTAGGAAAATTTATGAGATGAAGAGATTAACGTAGGAAAGGGTTTCCTAGAAATTTGAAATGCTTTAGCGCAGAGATGCCAAACAAAAGGAACACGCTGAAATTACGTTTAGGGTTTATTGGGGCGAAACCGTTTTATCCATTTTATGGGATTATTTCGGCGAAACAGTTAGAGACATTTTGAAAGAAGATTTTAGGAAAGGTTTTAGAAGTGAATTTGAGGGTGAAACTCTGTGGTCGTTATAATACACAAGTTCCATTTGAACAGTGTTGTGAGGTCCTCTACCCCAACCCCAAAGGGTTCCGCTCCCCCCCCCCCACCCCGAAGGAAGCCCCCGGTACTCAAAGGTCCCCCAAGCTCCCATAGAGCCCCAACCCTCCAAACACCCTCCTCAGACCCTCAAAGGCCCTCCTCTGGTCCTCAAAGGGCCCCCGGACCCCCAAAGGGCACCCCGGACCCCAAAGGCCCTCCCCCGGTCCTCAAAGGTCCCCCGGTTCCCAAAGGCCCCCCAGGCTCCCAAAGGGCTCCCCAGACCCTCAAAGGCCCACCCCGGGGCCCCCAAAGGCACACCGAGCTCCCAAAAGACCACCGGGGTCCCAAAGACCTTCACCCGGTCTCCAAATGTCCCCCAGGCTCTCAACTGGCCCCAAGGACCCCCAAAGGCCCCCCACCGGTCCCCAAAGGTCCCCCAGGCTCCCAAAGGGCACCCCACCCTCCCCTCCCTCTCCTCCCCCTCCTCACAACCCCCCCCCTCCCCCCAATCCCCCTCCCCTCCCCTCCCCTCCCCCCTCCCCCCCTCCCCATTTTTTTAATATTTTTTGTGCATTGAGACACAGAAGGGCACCCTCCCCCAAGGGTCCCCCAAATACCCTCCCTGGGCCCCCCAAAGAGTCCCCTCTCCATTTTTTAAATACTTTTTTATGGCTTTATCATATCTTTTCTGAACAAGTTCCATTCATAATGTCATTCCTAAACCCATTTCCAATCTCAAAGAGTCCCCTCCCCAATTCGTAAATACTTTCTTGAATTTTTTAACATGGTATATTTTTTTTACTTTTTACGTATCTTAAAAAGACATGAAATATGCTTACGGCTCTATCAGTCATACTCTGTGCTTGTGCATGGACACGACGCGGCTTTTCCACTGGTACTCTTTGGCAGGTTATCGACACTACCGAGTTTATTGCATGCATTAAATCAGTATTTTTTACGCAGTGGAAGGATCAACACACAATTCATATCTGTAAAAAGTGAAGATGAATTATTCGACGAAAGTTTGTGCACATGAAAAAATCATTGTCGTGTTGAACGCTGACAAGGAGAAATACCTGAACTATGAAACGAGTGCAAGTGGAGATCTTATTGGCAATGTATGCATACGTTGTCATGCCAGTGAGGAGTTAAATTCCTTTGGTGTACCCAAGAGTTTCCATCATGCAAGTGGTGGATATGCGAGAGTAACATTACCAGAGAAATTAGTAGTCAAAGAGAATGCCAACTTAAAAATAATAGTTGATGAAGAGGGACAACTTCTAGCTAATGGTTCTGGTAGCATGTTAGCCGTTGATAGATTTTATCGCAATTCTTCCGGTGTTAGCATTCGAATGAAAGCAAAAGGAAAAGAAGACATGCATACAGCTGCATCAACATCATAAATCATATCATGTCAATGTGCCAAAACTGCTATCTATGTAAAAATAATGTGACAATAGACAGTGAAATCGCAGGCAGAATAAAAAGGACATTAGCAGACAATATCATCAATGAATATAAAGATGAATTGACGGAAAGCGAAGCGCAAGTGTACTAATAATGTATAATAATGTATTTAACATATTTTTCTATCAATATTCTACATGTCCTTATTTCATTAAAAATATCTTATGCATTATTTTGTTAAGTGTTCATTATTTTTAGGGTATGCTAGAACGTCAAACGTTCAGAATATCTATTAAAAAGGTCAGAGATGTAAGAAAAATAATTTTAGAGATGATGATACTACTAGCAGGCTCAATTTTTCATAGAAGATAGAAAAGTTCAAGTTCTCTTCTGAATTTTACCAAAGAACACAATTCAATTCTAATTTCACCAGAGAAAATAAAAACCTGACTCTTCACTTTTAAGTTCACCAAGACATAAAAAATTTAAAGTTCACTTCTAAATTTTTCCGTAGAAGATAGGAAAAGTTATACTATGATAGTGATTATTTTCCATGAAGATAAAAAGTTTCACTTTAATTCAAAATTTTCTTAAATTCAATTCCGACCTTTCTCAAAGAGTCAAATTTAAAGTTCTATTCCAAATATTTTTCCGGAACAAGAAAAGTCCCAAGACATAAAAAATTTAAAGTTCACTTGTAAATTTTTCCGTAGAAGATAGGAAAAGTTATACTGTGATTGTGATTATTTTCTATGAAGATAAAAAATTTCACTTTAATTCTAAATTTTCTTAAATTCAATTCCAACCATTCTCAAGGAGATGAAAAAATTTAAAGTTCTGTTCCAAATATTTCCCCCGGAAGAAGAAAAGTTCAACTTCGATTCTGAATTTTCTTAATGAAAATGAAATAAGTTATTGATCAATTCTATTTTCCCAAAATAATATAAAATTTTACACTTCAATTCAGATTTTTCTCAAAGAGATGAAAGAAATTTAAAGTATTGTTCCAAATTTTTCTTAGAAGATAGAAAAGATCAAGTTCTAATCTGAATTTTACCAAAGAACACAATTCAATTCTAATTTCTCCAGAGAAAATAAAAAGCTTCCATTACAGTTTTAAGTTTACCAAGACATAAAAAATTTAAAGTTCAGTTATAAATTTTTCCTTAGAAGATAGGAATAGTTATACTATGATAGTGATTATTTTCCATGAAGATAAAAAGTTACACTTTAATTCTAAAATTTCTTAAATTCAGTTCCGTCCTTTCTCAAAGAGATGAAAAAATTTAAAGTTCTGTTCAATATATTTTCTCGGAAGAAGAAAAGTTCAACTTCGATTCTGAATTTTCTCAGTGAAAATGAAATAAGTTATTGATCAATTCTATTTTCCCAAAATAATATAAAAATTTTCCACTTCACTTCAGATTTTTCTCAAAGTGATGAAAAATTTAAAATACTATTCCTAATTTTTCATAGAAGATAGAAAATTTCAAGATCTCTTATGAATTTTACCAAAGAAAACAATTAAATTCCAATTTTTAAAGAGAAAATAAGAAGCTTCCACTTCAGTTTTAATTTCACCAAGACATAAAAAATTTAAAGTTCTGTTCTAAATTTTTCTGTAGAAAATAGGAAATGTTATAGTATGATAGTGATTATTTTCGATGAAGATAAAAAGTTTCACTTTAATTCTAAATTTTCTTAAATTCAGTTCCGACTTTTCACATAGAGATGAAAGAAATTTAAAGTTCTGTTCCAAATTTTTCTTAAAATATTTGAAAAGTTATACTTCGATCGTGAATATTCAAGTTCTCTTATGAATTTTACCAAAGAACACAATTCAATTCTAATTTCTCCAGAGAAAATAAAAGATGCCACTTTAGTTTTAAGTTCGTCATGACATAAAAAATTTAAAGTTCAGTTCTAAATTTCTACATAGAAGATAGGAAAAGTTATAATATGATTGTGATTATTTTCTATGAAGATTAAAAGTTTCACTTCAATTTTAAATTTTCTCAAAGAAGTGAAGAAAAGTCCAACTTCGATTCTGAATTTTCTCAATGAAAATGAAATAAGTTATTGATCATTTCTATTTTCCCAAAATAATATAAAAATTTTCCACTTCAGTTCAGATTTTTCTCAAACAGATGAAAAAATCTAAAATACTGTTCCAAATTTTTCATAGAAGATATAAAAGTTCTTGTTCTCTTCTGAATTTTACCAAAGAACATAATTCATTTCTAATTTCTCCAGAGAAAATAAAAAGTTTCCATATCACTTTTAAGTTTACCAAGACATAAAAATTTAAAGTTCAATTCTAAATTTTTCCATAGAAGATAGGAAAAGTTATACTATGATTTTGATTATTTTCAATGACGATAAAAAGTTTCACTTTAATTCTAAATTTTCTTAAATTCAATTCCGACCTTTCTCAAAGAGATGAAAAAATTTGAAGTTCTGTTCCAAATATTTTCCCGGAAAAAGAAAAGTTCAAAAATTTTCTCAAAGAAGTGAAGAAAAGTTCAACTTCGATTCTGAATTTTCTCCATGAAAATGATATAAGTTATTGATCATTTCTATTTTCCCAAAATAATATAAAATCTTCCACTTCAGTTCTTTATTTCACAAAGACATAAAGAACTTTAGAGTTCAATTCTAAATTATTCGGTGGAAGATAGAAAAAGTAATAATATACTTGTGGTTATTTTCCCGGAAGACAAACAGTAATATCTCAATTTGCAATTTTCTTACCGAAATGCAGAAAAATTCTAGTTCCCTTCTGAATTTTACCAAAGAACAAAATTAAATTCTAATCTCACCAGAGAAATAAACATGTTGCACTTCAGTTCAATATTTCACAATGACATAAAGAAATTTAAAGTTCAATTCTAAATTTTTCGGTGGAAGATAGAAAAAGTAATAACATACCGGTGAATATTTTTTCGAAGAGATGAAAAATTTAAAATACTGTTCCAAATTTTTTACAGAAGATAAAAAAGTTCAAGTTCTCTTTGGAATTTTACCAAAGAACACAATTCAATTCTTAGGTTAGATTAAGTTAGGTTAGGTTAAGTTAGGTTAGGCTAGGTTAGCCTACGTACGCGCGCGTACGTAGGCTAACCTAGCCTAACCTAACTTAATCTAACCTAACCTAACCTAATCATACACCTAACTTTTTGCCCGTCTCTCACCTAACCTAAGCTATCCTAAGTGAAGCGTACTTAATCTAGCCTAACCTAACCTAACCATACTCGCCAGAAAAGGTTAGGTTAACTTATCATGAGCACTCATGATAAGTTAACCTAACCTAACCTAACTTAAACATGTAGAAATGTTTCTATTTATTTATTAATATTTATTTATACCTAACCTAACCTATTGTTTTGGAGGTTAGATGAACGAGTTTGAACGATTGTCTTTAATAATAGAATGAGTCACTCATTTTCTAATTTCAAAATTTGAGGGGTAAATCCATAACACAAAGGAGCTAAAATTTAATTTAAAATTAGAATAGAACTTTAAATTTTTCATTTCTTTGAGAAAAAAACAGAACTGAAGTGTAACCTTATTATTTTCTTGGAAAAATTAGAAGAGAACTTTGAATTTTTTATATCTTTGAGAAATTAAGAACTGAAGTGGAAGGTTTTTTCATTTTCATTGGTAAAGTTCAGAATTAAGCTAACTTTTTTATCTTCTTTAAGAAAATTCAGAAGAGAACTTGAACATTTTGCACTTCTTCGAGAAAACTCAGAAATAAAGTGTTGCACCTTATCTTCATGTCGAAGATCCAAAATAATGTATAACTTTTTCTATCTTATATGAAAAATTTGGAAAAGAACTTTAAATTTTTCATGTCTTTGCCAGAAATTGGAATAGAATTTAAGAAAATTAGAATTAAAGTGAAACTTTTCATCTTCACTGTAAGATAATCGCAGTAATATTTTAGCTTTTCCTATCCTTTATAGAATAAATTAAAACTGAACTTTACATTTTTTATGTCTCTGAGATATTATGAACTGAAATGTAAGTTTTTTTCATTTTCATTGGTAAAATTCAGAATTGAGCTAACTTTTTTCTCTTCTTTAAAAAATTCAGAAGAGAACATGAACATTTTGCACTTCTTCGAGAAAACTCAGAATTAAAGTGATGCACCTTATATTGATGTCGAAGATTCAAAATCAATGTATAACTTTTTCTATCTTCTATGAAAAATTTGGAACTGAACTTTAAATTTTTCATCTCTCTGCAAAATATCGGAACTGAATTTAAGAAAATTAGAATTAAAGTGAAACTTTTTATCTTCACTGGAAAATAATCACAATCATAGTATAACTTTTTCTATCTTCTACAGAAAAATGTAGAACTCAACTTTAAATTTTTTATGTCTTTGAGAAATTATGAACTGAAATGGAAGGTTTTTTCATTTTCATTGGTAAAATTCAGAATTGAGCTAACTTTTTTCTCTTCTTTAAGAAAATTCAGAAGAGAACTTGAACTTTTTGCACTACTTCGAGAAAGCTCTGAATTAAAGTGGAGTTCCTTATCTTCATGTTGAATATTCACCATAAATGTATAGCTTTTTCTATCTCTTATGAAAAATTTGGAACAGAACTTTAAATTTTTCATCTCTTTGAGAAAAATCAGAACTGAATTGAAGAACAATTATAAATAAAGTGAAACTTTTGATCTTCATTGAAAAGAATCACAATCATAGTGTTACTTTTTCTATCTTTCATCTAAAAATTTAGAATAGAACTTTAAATTTCTTTATTTCATTGTGGAACTTAAAACTGAAGTTGAATATTTTTATTTTCTCTGGTGAAAATAGAATTGAAGTGTGTTCTTTGGTAAAATTCAGTAGAGAACTTGAACTTTTCTTCACTTTGTTGAGAAAATTTTAAATTGAACTAGAACTTTTTATCTTCCAGGAAAATATTCACAAGTATGGTATTACTTTTTCTATCTTCCACCGAAAAATTTAGAATTGAACTTTAAATTTCTTTATGTCTTTGTGAAATAAAGAACTGAAGTGGAAGATTTTTATTTTCTCTGGTGAAATTACAATTGAATCGTGTTCTTTAGTAAAATTCAGAAGAGAACTTGAACTTTTCTTCACTTCGTTGAGAAAATTGTAAATTGAACTAGAACTTTTTATCTTCCGGGAAAATATTCACAAGTATGGTATCACTTTTTCTATCTTCCACCGAAAAATTTAGAATTGAACTTTAAATTTCTTTATGTCTTTGTGAAATAAAGAACTTAAGTGGAAGATTTTTATTTTCTCTGGAGAAAATAGAATTGAATTGTGTTCTTTCGTAAAATTCCGAAGAGAACTTGAACTTTTTTATCTTCTGTGAAAAATTTGGAACAGTATTTTAAATGTTTCATCTCTTCGAGAAAATATTCACAGGTATGGTATTACTTTTTCTATCTACCACCGAAAAATTTAGAATTGAACTTTAAATTTCTTTATGTCATTGTGAAATATTGAACTGAAGTGCTAGATTTTTATTTTCTCTGGAGAAATTAGAATTGAATTGTGTTCTTTGGTAAAATTCAGAAGAGAACTAGAATTTTTCTTCATTTCGTTGAGAAAATTTTAAATTGAACTAGAACTTTTTATCTTCCGGGAAAATAATCACAAGTATGGTATTACTTTTTCTATCTTCCACCGAAAAATTTAGACTTGAACTCTAAACTTCTTTATGTCTTTGTGAAATAAAGAACTGAAGTGGAAGATTTTATATTATTTTGGGAAAATAGAAATGATCAATAACTTATTTCATTTTCATTGAGGAAATTCAGAATCGAAGTTGAACTTTGCTTCACTTCTTTGAGAAAATTTTTGAACTTTTCTTTTTCCGTGAAAATATTTGGAACAGAACTTCAAATTTTTTCATCTCTGTGAGAAAGGTCGGAATTGAATTTAAAAAAATTTAGAATTAAAGTGAAACTTTTTATCTTCATGGAAAATAATCACAATCATAGTATAACTTTTCCTATCTTCTATGTAAAAATTTAGAATTGAACTTTAAATTTTTATGTCTTGGTGAACTTAACAGTGATGTTGATACTTTTTATTTTTTCTGGAGAAATTAGAAATGAATTATATTATTAGGCAAAATTCACAAGAGATCAAGAAATTTTCTATCTCCTATGAAACATTTGGAATAGTGTTTTAGATTTTTTGATCTGTTTGAGAAAAATCTTAACTGAAGTGGAACATTTTTATATTATTTTGGGAAAATAGAAATGATCAATAGCTTATTTCATTTTCATAGAGAAAATTCAGAATCGAAGTTGAACTTTTCTTCACTTCTTTGAGAAAATTTAAAATTGAAGTGAAACTTTTAATCTTCATAGAAAATAATCACAATCATATTTTAACTTTTCCTATCTTCTATGTAGAAATTTAGAACTGAGCTTTAAATTTTTTATGTCATGGCGAACTTAAAACTGAAGTGGCAGCTTTTTTTTTTCTCTGGAGAAATTAGAATTGAATTGTGTTCTTTGGTAAAATTCATAAGAGAACTTGAATATTCACGATCAAAGTATAAATTTTCCAATATTATATGAAAAATTTGGAACAGAACTTTAAATTTCTTTCATCTCTATGTGAAAAGTTGGAACTGAATTTAAGAAAATTTAGAATTAAAGTGAAACTTTTTATCTTCATGGAAAATAATCACTATCATACTATAACTTTTCCTATCTTCTACAGAAAAATTTAGAACAGAACTGTAAACTTTTTATGTCTAGGTGAACTTAAAACTGAAGTGGAAGCTTTTTATTTTCTCTGGAGAAATTAGAATTGAATTGTGTTTGTTGGTAAAATTCAGAAGAGAAATTGAACTTTTCTATCTTCTATGAAAAATTTGGAATAGTATTTAAAATTTTTCATCTCTTTGAGAAAAATCTGAACTGAAGTGGAAAATTTTTATATTATCTTGGGAAAATAGAATTGATCGAAGAACTTATTTCATTTTCAATGAGAAAATTCAGAATCGAAGTTGAACTTTTCTTCTTCCGAGAAAATATATTGAACAGAACTTAAAATTTTTTCATCTCTTTGAGAAAGGTCGGAACTGAATTTAAGGAAATTTAGAATTAAAGTGAAACTTTTTATCTTCATAGAAAATAATCACAATCAAAGTATAACTATTCCTATCTTCTATGGAAAAATTTAGAACTGAACTTTAAATTTTTTATGTCTTGGTAAACTTAAAACTGAAGTGGAATCTTTTCATTGTCTCTGGTTAAATTAGAATTGAATTGTATTCTTTGGTAAAATTCAGATTAGAACATAATCTTATCCATCTTCTAAGAAAAATTTGGAAAAAAATTTGAAATTTCTTAATCTCTTTGAAAAAAATCTTAATTGAAGTGGAAAATTTTCTATTATTTTGGGAAAATAGAATTGATCAATAACTTATTTCATTTTCATTGAGAAAATTCAGAATCGAAGTTGAAACTTTTCTTCTTCCGGGGGAAATATTTGGAACAGAACTTTAAATTTTTTCATCTCTTTGAGAATGGTCGGAATTGAATTTAAGAAAATTTAGAATTAAAGTGAAATTTTTTATCTTCATAGAAAATAATCACAATCACAGTATAACTTTTTCTATCTACTACGGAAAAATTTAGAAGTGAACTTTAAATTTTTTATGTCTTGGGACTTTTCTTGTTCCGGGAAAATATTTGGACTAGAACTTTAAATTTGACTCTTTGAGAAAGGTCGGAATTGAATTTAAGAAAATTTAGAATTAAAGTGAAACTTTTTATATTCATGGAAAATAATCACTATCATAGTATAACTTTTCCTATCTTCTACGGAAAAATTTAGAAGTGAACTTTAAATTTTTTATGTCTTGGTGAACTTAAAAGTGAAGAGTAAGCTTTTTATTTTCTCTGGTGAAATTAGAATTGAATTGTGTTCTTTGGTAAAATTCAGAAGAGAACTTGAACTTTTCTATATTCTATGAAAAATTGAGCCTGCTAGTAGTATCATTATCTCTAAAATTATTTTTCTTACATCTCTGACCTTTTTAATAGATATTCTGAACGTTTGACATTCTAGCATACCCTAAAAATAATGAACACTTAACAAAATAATGCATAAGATATTTTTAATGAAATAAGGACATGTAGAATATTGATATAAAAATATATTAAATACATTATTATACATTATTAGTACACTTGCGCGTCACTTTCCGTCAATTCATCTTTATATTCATTGATGATATTGTCTGCTAATGTCCTTTTTATTCTGCCTGTGATTTCACAGTCTATTGCCACATTATTTTTACATAGATAGCAGTTTTGGCACATTGACATGATATGATTTATGATGTTGATGCAGCTGTATGCATGTCTTCTTTTTCGCTTTGCTTTCATTCGAATGCTAACACCGGAAGAATTGCGATAAGATCTATCAACGGCTAACATGCTACCAGAACCATTAGCTAGAAGTTGTCCCTCTTCATCAACTATTATTTTTAAGTTGGCATTCTCTTTGACTACTAATTTCTCTGGTAATGTTACTCTCGCATATCCACCACTTACATGATGGAAATTCTTGGGTACACCAAAGGAATTTAACTCCTCACTGGCATGACAACGTATGCATGCATTGCCAATAAGATCTCCACTTGCACTCGTTTCATAGTTCAGGTATTTCTCCTTGTCAGCGTTCAACACGACAATGATTTTTTCATGTGCACATACTTTCGTCGAATAATTCATCTTCACTTTTTACTGATATGAATTGTGTGTTGATCCTTCCACTGCGTAAAAAATACTGATTTAATGCATGCAATAAACTCGGTAGTGTCGATAACCTGCCATAGAGTACCAGTGGAAAAGCCGCGTCGTGTCCATGAACAAGCACAGAGTATGACTGGTAGAGCCGTAAGCATATTTTATATCATTTTAAGATAGGTAAAAAGTAAAAAAAATATACCATGTTAAAAAATTAAAGAAAGTATTTACGAATTGGGGAGGGGACTCTTTGAGGTTGGAAAATGGGTTTAGGAATGACATTATTAATGGAACTTGTTCAGAAAAGATATAATAAAGCCATAAAAAAGTATTTAAAAAAAGGGAGAGGGCACTCTTTGGGGGGCCCAGGGAGGGTGTTTGGGGGACCCTTGGGGGAGGGTGCCCTTCTGTGTCTCAATGCACAAAAAATATTAAAAAAATGGGGAGGGGGGAGGGGAGGGGAGGGGAGGGGAGGGGAGGGGAGGGGGATTGGGGGGAGGGGGAGGGGGGTTGTGAGGAGGGGGAGAGGGAGGGAGGGGGTGCCCTTTGGGAGCCTGGGGGACCTTTGGGGACCGGTGGGGGGCCTTTGGGGGTCCTGGGGGCTGGTTGAGAGCCTGGGGGGCATTTGGAGACCGGGTGAAGGTCTTTGGGACCCCGGTGGTCTTTTGAGAGCTCGATGGGCCTTTGGGGGCCCCGGGGTGGGCCGTTGAGGGTCTTGGGAGTCCTTTGGGAGCCTGGGGGGCCTTTGGGGACCGGGGGACCTTTGAGGACCGGGGGAAGGGCCTTTGGGGTCCGGGGTGCCCTTTGGAGGTCCGGGGGGCCCTTTGAGGACCAGAGGAGGGCCTTTGAGGGTCTGAGGAGGGTGTTTGGAGGGTTGGGGCTCTATGGGAGCTTGGGGGACCTTTGAGTACCGGGGGCTTCCTTCGGGGTTGGGGTGGGGGATCGGAACCCTTTGGGGTTGGGGTAGAGGACCTCACAACACTGTTCAAATGGAACTTGTGTATTATAACGACCACAGAGTTTCACCCTCAAATTCACTTCTAAAACCTTTCCTAAAATATTCTTTCAAAATGTCTCTAACTGTTTCGCCGAAATAATCCCATAAAATGGATAAAACGGTTTCGCCCAAATAAACCCTAAACGTAATTTCAGCGTGTTCCGTTTGTTTGGCATCTCTGCGCTAACGCATTTCAAATTTCTAGGAAACCCTTTCCTACGTTAATCTCTTCATCTCATAAATTTTCCTAGCTAAACTATTAGGGTTTCGCTAGAATATCAATTTATCTCTCCGACTTAAAGCTCCGTGAAGCCGTATTTAAAATAGAATTTCTATCTCTTTAGACTCCCGCATAATTCCAAGATAACAAGTGATGTCAATTATAATTCCTGACACTAAAGATCAATGAAGCCCTATTTAAAAATAGAATATTAATTTTTCTCTCTGACCTAAAGAATGTTTATCCCTCAGATCTAAGATTAAAGAAGCCTTAATGTTTCTTAATTCTCCCCTTCGTGAATCAATAATTTCACCTAGCGATTATGTAAATCAAGTTCACAGGTTCTACTCGTGACAGGACCACGTGGTTTATGGTTTTCCAAGTGAGAAAGTTCCTGTTTTATCATTCTCACTGAGAAAACCATAAAACAGACATGAATTGCTGTTGACATCCTTAAATGTGACAAAATTCCTGTTTTTTCATTTTCAGTGAGAAAACCATATACCAGAAATTAACTGCTGTTGAAATCCATAAATGAGACAAAGTTCCTGTTTTTTTATTCTCACTGATAAAAAACATTAAAAATCCATGAAAAACATCAAATAACTTGACCAACACACATAACCATCCGAGAAAACATACATAAATGTGACAAAATTCCTGTTTTTCAAATTCTCATTGACAAAAAACCATAAAAACATGCATAAATTATGTAAAAAAGTTGTAGGTGGCAGCAGGGGTGAGGGTCATGAGTTGGACCCCCATTTCTACTAGTATAGGCTATATTTTTTTAACATCTTTGTCTTCTAGGGGTGGTGGGGGTGGGGAGCTCAATCGAACCCTCCCCTTGTCCTGTGAGTGACAATGTTCTGTGTGCTTTGTTCATGTTCATGTTCTTGTGTTTCATGTTTTGTGTAAAATTCAATGCTATAAGATATAAGATTCATTTTGTGTAAAATAATGCTATAAATATATAGCACGAACCTTACAGTTTGTACCCAAGAGTTTATGGAATATGTAGCTGTTTGTTTACAAGAGGCAAGAGTGGAGGTATGGATCTTAAATCAGAAGAAGGGTTGATAGTACAGGAGCTATGACTAGAGGCGTGCTCGTAATAAAAAATTCATTCAAATGTGATACAGACAGTGGAAACCCCTTAAATGTGCCGTATTCACCATGGTTATAGACCTATTCATAATGAAAACTTAGCTTGTGTCCAGCTAAAGCCAGAACTCAAATTCAGTTTATTTTAATATTTTTATGGCTCACCCAGTTCTTAGATTTATAAAAAAAAAAGAAACGAACAAAAGCTGAACAGGGAAGTGGTTATTGAAAAGAGAAGGGTTCTTCTCTTTTTAACTTTTTAACTTTTTAACTTTTAACTTTTTTTAAAAAAAAGAAGTTCTTTTTAACTGACAGAAAGGAGCAACATTAAAGCTTAAAACAAACAGAAACTATTCCGTATATGGGTGGGGAATAATTGTTGGCCCTCTCATACATGATTAATTGTTGCCTTGGGGGCTCCCGCCCCCCTGGCTGAATGATGCTGCCTTATTTTCATATTTTTGTTCTGAGATTTCTATTATATAGCATTACAAGTGCTAATTAGATGAGGTTTGCCCCCCCCTGGAATTCAGCTTATGGGCGCCCATGATAGCCTCCCTCACATATGGAATAATTTGCGTTTGTTCCCCCTCCCATATGGAATAATTTGTTTATCACCCTCCCGTGTAAATTTCAATTGGAAAACTCCCCCGAAACTTTCATCCCCACAAAAAATCTTCCCTGGGGAAAATCCCCTCAACAAAAACTCTGTGTATTCTCAATAACAAATACCATATTAGTTGAACAATTGGCAAATTGTGTAACTTACAGCCTTTTCCCAGACGCTCCGGGGTTGTTGTGATTCCCGAAGTCATAGTTATTGGACCTTTCAACTATGCTGAATTAAATCACTAGTTCAAAATTTTGATCGGATGTCTTTAGGGGAAAAATGGCGTCGGAGGGGGGCTAGGTGCCTCCAATACTTTTTGCTACTTAAAAAGGGCACTAGGACTTCTTATCTTAGTTCAAATGAGCCCTCTCCGATCTTCTAGGACCATTGATTCGATACGATCATCCATGGAAAAAAAATAAAACAAACAATCAAATAAACACGTATCCGTGATCTCTATAGTAGAGTTCTCTGATATGCTGAATCTGATGGTTTGATTTTCATTTAGATCACTTGACTTTTTACGGGTGCTTCTCCCCTTTTACAAACATCAGACAAATTTTCTCTGGCTCGTAGATTTTAAGTGGTATCATTAAACTTGAATGAATTTTATATTTGGAATCAGCATAAAAAGTCAATTCTTTAGATGTACCAATTGTTATGAGAATCCCGTTTTTTAGTGTCGACTCCTATTGGGCCGAGTGCTTATATCATAACTTTATGAACGGTACAATCTAATCACTACTATTAGCTAAAACTGAATTTTAGTATTAGTAAACTCTCATTGTAAATAGGCCCATAACTATTTGAGCGTGTGATTTTCCTTTGTGGTTTTATAGCATGGTGTCATTAACTAATGGAATTGTTGTAATAAACGAGAAGTAAGTTTTGAAATGATTAGGGAAAGCAAAGGGCAGTGAATGATAATGGTAACCTAGAAAACCTGACTCATAATTTTCTATGCCATATAATTACACAAGATTTGGAATTTTTAGCTAGATGATAGGAGCAACAAAGAAGGCTAAGTAGTTAGTCTATTCTAAACATATTTTTATATATTTTTCTTTTTTTTATCTTTATTCATTTTTTTTCTGTCCTGAGATCCTGGTGCAGAAATGCGAAACTGTTTATCTTAAATCTGTCCATCGTATTTTCAAAACACAAATGGCAAAAGTGGAAACACATTATTTAGAAGAAGCAAAAAGCTGTCAATATAGTTTGTGATTCATAGTTTGTGATAGTTTGTGATATAGTTTGTGAGTTTGTGATATAGTTTGATTTATAAAGCTATTTTATTTTTGGTTTGGTCTAGTTTAATGGGGCTAAGATATTACTACTAACAACTTACTGCAGCACCAAGTCGTCTGAGGCTAACACAGCTACGTATGCTCCTCCTCCGTCCCAATCTATTCAAAGACTCCCTCTTTACACTCTCCCACAAAGTTTCTATTTCACTTAAATCTGTCTTAAGTACATCCTCCCATCCCATTCGGGGACGGCCTGCTTTTCGTTTGGCCATACACGGTGGGCCGACAAGGCAATCTTTGTCCGGATACTTTGTTGATACTTCGTTGATCTTTGTCTGGTATAACAGCTTTAAGTTGTCCAATTTTTGGAGCAATCATCTTCCCTATCTAATTATATATATTTAATATAATAATTTATTTAATATCTAATAATATTCTGGATCTCATAATATCTAATAATAAATATCTAATATATATATATATATATATATATATATATATATATATATATATATATATATATATATATATATATATATTATATATATATATATATATATATATATATATATATATATATATATATATATATATATATATATATATATATATATAATAATATATAGTATCTCATGAATATAATAACATCTAATAATGTATATTTAATCGAATAAATCATGAGACGCGTGAAATCTGACAAAATACGTAAAAACATGTATTTCTCCTTATCTGTGTTATCTCTGGGCAACAATTTCTGTAACACATTCGGAACCCAAGTTTGTATTACATTTAGGCTTTCAATGGGTTTGAGAAGTCAGTTTTCTATCCCTAGTTGTTTGTTTTGAATTTTTGAACCCTTTCAAGCAGTTTGCGCGATAGCCGTCCCTCTTTACCTTAAAACAAAAATAATATTTTAAAGATTCAACTGTAGAGTTAAATGAATTTAATACCAACCTCAATAACAGTGACGTCAATTAGACAAAGTGTGAGAGAGGGGGGGGGGATTTAATTTTCAAAATCTAGGGGGGGGGGAATTTTGTTGTTGGTTTTTCAATGAAAATACAAAAAAAGACATCTTTCGAAATCAAGGGGGATCTAGGGAGGGGGACAAGTGCCCTCCTGTCTCCCTCCAATTGGTCTCACTTTTTAATAAATGATTTCTTTTTTACTAGAGACCTGGGCCGGATTTGTATTATGTTGACGATGTTTTCGTGCTTCCCTATTGTAGTGGATCTTAACCCTTTCAGTCACCATGTTCTCACATGAGAACATCACAGCTTCGCTTGGTCTTCTTGGACCCTGTAGGTGGCAGCGATACTCGAGTATGCGCTCCATAATAATAAGTAATGCGAAAAGACACTGGCGAAGTTTCAAACCGATGATGCTAAATTCTGATTTTTAGCAGTATTTTGAAGTTGTTGCACATCCGTACTCGAAAGAATGGATCTACCAGGTATGTTTTCATGCATTTTTTTTACCAGATTTACCATGAAAATACGCGAAAAAAGGGGTTCATTTGTCCTTTTCAGTTAGTTACCCCATCTATAAAATAGTTTACCTCGCTAGTGCGTTGGATAGATGCCGCAGATTTTTTCGAAGTAGCGTGTTCTTGGGTAAGGACAGTGTGACTTGATACTAAATTTTCTATTTCAATAGCAGCATATATGGTACAGTCAGAGTAACATACTTCTTGTAGTATTATTTGAAAACATCCGTGATACATTTTTCCTGTCAAGTCGCTATTCTGGAAAAGCGACTCACTATCTTCTGTTCCAGGTCAATCCAATGATCGACCACGTCGAGTTTGTCACGCTGACATACTGAATGTCTTGGACGCGATCGACTCAGACCTTTCAGAGTTATCGGACCTACCAAACTCAGATGACGAAGGTGAAGATTGGGCGTCAGTAAATCTATCGCAGCCACACGATACGGATGAAGATTCATTATCGGAAGTTGAGGATGATGAGCCGCTCCTCCCCCCGCCTCCGAAAAATCGAAAACGCAGACTCGTATGGAAGAATGCGATCTTCTCGAAAGTTATCAACAATGCCGACCCGGCGCCGCCGCCACTTGGTCCCG
Organism: Artemia sp. Qi Xiang Cuo; assembly: GCF_049724085.1. Classification (NCBI taxonomy): domain Eukaryota; kingdom Metazoa; phylum Arthropoda; class Branchiopoda; order Anostraca; family Artemiidae; genus Artemia; species Artemia sp. Qi Xiang Cuo. The sequence goes on along the minus strand of NC_142808.1, from coordinate 13,998,705 downwards.
AGGAGTCTATAGACTACTTCAAAGAATATTTTGATAGTGAATTTTATGAGTTAGCCGCCGAGATGACCAATCTTTATTCTGTACAGAAAACCGGCTCAAGTTTGGGTACAACAGCCTCTGAAATAAGAAGGTTCATAGGTATTCATATAGCGATGAGTGCTTTTAAATTCCCAAGGTATCGCATGTACTGGGGTAGTCGGACTCGGATACCTCTAATAGCAGACGCCATGAACTTCAATAGGTTTTCGCGTCTCCGAAATTTGTTTCATCTGGTAGATATCCTCTCTAAAGACCCGGAGAACACCGATCGCGTATGGAAGGTTCGTCCGGTTATAGACCGGGTCCTGAAAAAGACAGAAAGCATCGTACCTTCTGAGTATGTATCAGTCGACGAGCAAATGGTGCCGTACACCGGTGCATTGGACATAAAACAGTATATCGGGGGAAGCCAACACCGTGGGGCATAAAAATCTTTATGCTTTGTAACAGTAACGGCATCATACTCACTTTTGATGTTTACCAGGGTAAGAAAACTATCCTGACGGAAGAGCAGAAGCAGTTCGGACTGGGACCTGGAATGGTACTAGCTCTTGCTGGTCGCGTCCAGCTTCGCCCGCATACGAAAATATTCTTTGACAACTTTTTTACGAGTATTCCGCTCCTTGAAGAGCTTGAACGGAAAAGTATGTATGGCACCGGCACGATCAGAGCGAATAGAGTTCTTGGCGCAAAGTTGGAATCTGATACGTCTCTGAAAAAGAAAGGAAGGGGGCGTTCCACGAGCTAGTGAGTGGAGAAGTATGTCTGATCAAGTGGATGGACTGTAGATCGGTGATAGTCGCTTCTAACATGATTGGAAGCGGCAACGTAAAAAACGTGATGAAGTGGTGTAAGAAAACGAAGACAGAGGTACAAGTGACGCAGCCGGAAGCTATTGCGGCTTATAACCTGAGTATGGGTGGGGTTGATAAGCTTGACCAGATGGTATCCTACTATAGGACCCTCATTCGATCAAAAAAATGGACTTTGAGACTCGTATTCCATTTGATCGATCTTGCTGTAGTCAACAGTTGGCTTGAATATGTCGAGATTTGCAAGGCACAGAATATGAGACAAAAGAACATTGTCGATTCGTTCACCTTCCGACTCGACATAGCAGAGACTCTCATTATGTCTGAAGACACTCCTAGAAGAAGAGGCCGACCCAGATCTCTTCCTTCAAGCGAAGAGGAGGAGAGTGATGAAGAAGACTCGGTTGCCGAAAATCGTAGGAAACGAAAACTCAAATTTCGTAGGCCCTGCTCCGCCGTGAAGAAAGATTCCTTTGCTCATTGGCCAGAAAAATTTGCCGCCCAAAACAGGTGTAAAAATGCCCCCTGTATCATGAAGACTAGGTTCATGTGTACCAAGTGCAACGTCCCACTTTGCCTGGAAGAATCGCGAAACTGTTTCGCACAGTTTCACAAACCTAAAGAAACGTAAAAGGATCATTGTCAATTCAGTTTCTCGTTTTTGTACTATATTTGAAGTCTCAGTTTTTCATTGGTTTTATACTGTATTTGAATAAATTTGGTCACACTGTCCTTGCTCAAGTACATGGTGGAAAAGAAAGAAGACGTTCAGAAAAAAATCTGAAAAAATTCCTGGTAAGTACTTATCCATCACATGGTTGACTTTCGCTACTCTCATAATTTTGACCTTCCAGGCTAAAATTCGTGACTGAAAGGGTTAAAATATTTCTTGAATATTTTTTTATTAAAAAAAATAATCATTAAATGAATAAAGATAAAAAAAGAAAATAAATTAAAATATATAAGTTTATTTTTTGCACTCGATTCTAAATATCATATTCCGGGAATGCTCATACCGGGAACAAAATGTGGACGCGTGATCCGAATTGTAACTATGACTCAGTAACTATGGAATCTCATGTTTGAATCAGTTAAGTGAATGGAAACTTATATAGCCATATATAATTTGAAAAATTGGGAAAACTGGGAATTCAATTTTTAATGGAAATGCCCTCAGCTAAGACCGTATCCAGGATTTTTTTAGGGGTGTTTTGCGCAAGGTTTTTTTTTTGGGGGGGGGGGGGGGTGCGGTATTTACACACAAGAAAACTAAAAAAACGCGTAAAAAATTTGTTTATATCCAATTTTTGTTACGTTTTTATGAGTCAGACAAACATTTTGGGTGGGTCAACCCCCCTCCCCTGGGTATGGCCTTGCCCTCAGCATGCAGTTATGCAGTTTTTGGTTTTTGAAATTGTTGAAAATATTTCTTGAAATTTGACAACAAATTTATTCTTACAGGTTATTTAGCCGGATTAGACTAAACTTTGAGCAGTAGCTCTTCAAAAAGTAAGAGTACGAACTCAGAAATATTCGACAAAAAAAGGTAAGTCTTTCATAGAATTTAATTTAAAAAAAAATGAATTGAGACTGCAAATCTTAATTAAGATAGTATATAAGCAGTTATCTTTAACCTTCTTTGAAACAATTCAATGAGCGGAAAATCTAGAATCTTTCCATACAGCCTAACTCATCGTACTACACCAAAAATTCTGCAAATCAAACTGATACAAATCTGACAATGGACTAGAAATTGGAATCATATACAACCTTAAAAACTTCTTGGACGGTTTGGCTCCAATGATCAAATACTTGAAAGGGGTCTACAGGATCCCTAAGTATTCATTTTTTGTGCTGTGTGCTCGAATCTGACGCGAAATGGTTCGAGCGCTTATGGTTATCATCATGTATTTTATTTTTTTTTATAAAACCTTAAGTCCGACTTCTAAGGTCAAATATTTTTACCCTAGTAGGGTCAAGTATATTTGATTGTTCGCTCGAGGGTGACAGGCTCCATTACCTCAAGCCAGTGATGATCCCAACGTCACCCAAATTTTTGGAAGTCCAAGGTTGGGCCAAGGTTGGAATTGACTGTTGCGAGCCAGTCTTCCTACTTTCTTCTTCCATGCTGGTATTGGAAGGCATTTGAGGCATTTTTTTGCTTATACACCCTTCTGATCTCTGTATGGTGTGACCAAACCATCTCAGATGTCTAATTTTGACAATATGAGAGACAAGTGGGTGATTCCCACATCTTCTCCTGAGTTTGTCGTTTAAGACTCTGTCTAAAGGCGAATGCCAAGTACATATCGTTGGCATTTGTGATGAAATATGTTCCTGTTTGAAAATTCCACTGCTTTTGGAGACGAAGTTTATCACCCGTAAAGAAAGAAGAAGACCATGGCTTCGTAGACTTGGCACTTTGTGCGTAGTGAGATTTTGCTGCGCTTGCAAAGGCAGTTCTTCAGTTACAGAAAGACGTTCCATGCTGAGTGTATGACTCCGAGTTTATGACTACCATTTAAGGTCACAGAGGTACCATCCGTCCCAGCGTTTCGCACCGCTTTCGTCTTCGGTAGACTTATTCGGGGCCCAGTCGAGAGTGTTCTGTTTGCTATTCATGATGGAGAAGGACGGGCTCACTCGTACACCTTTGTACTTGTCGAGGGCCATAAGAATCCAATAGACGACGAAGTTGAATAAGGTCGGTGAGAGCACGCAGCATTGACGCACACCTCCTTAATAAGGACGCAATCCGAAAGCTCACCATCGACTCTAACTTGGGCCTGGGTTAAATCATAGCATGCCTTCAATAGCCTGAGGATCTTCAGGGACACCGTCTTCTCCTGTTGCTAATCAAATGGCATCTCGATGGACCGAATCGAAGGCAGTGATGAAATCAATGAAGATTTGGATTGTCTGCTGCTGGTGTATGAAGTGATGTTAAAGAATTTTTCGTAGGCTAAAGATCTGTGGTTACACTTGATTCGGGCAGATTTAACATACCAGAGAACCCATACCATACCATACCATACCATACCAGAGGTTTCAAGCTCCTGTCTATTTTGTGGATTTTTTTGCCAGAAGAAAGATCACATATGCGTGTTTTTTTGTGTTTTTTTTTTCAGGCGTGATCGTATCGCGTCAGTCAGGTATCAAAAGGTCGTATCTCCATAATTGTAATTTTTCAGAAGAGCAGAAAAAAACCTCATAACTCTTTTATTTCCCCTCCGATAACCGTAAAAAAAATGGATTGATTTGTAAAATCAAGTTTTTTGGTTATCGGAGGGGAAATAAAAAATTTGTGAGGTTTTTTGCTCTTCTGCAAATTTATAATTATGGAGATACGACCTTTTCATACCCGTCTGACGGTTGAACCAATGATCCTAGGAGATCAACAGAGGGATCGTTCAAACAGACATTGAACTTTCTGGTGCCCTTTCTAAACGACCAAAAAGATTTGACGGCCACATATAGTATTTGTTATTGGAAAATACAAAGGTTTTTTCTTGTATTACTTCTTGTATTTTCTTGTATTTTAATATTTTTTTTATTTGCATCACTTTCTATTTGGCGACTCAATGTTTCGTATTTTATGTTGAGATGTTTCGGGGGAAATTTTCTGGGGGAAGGGAATTTCCTCAAGGGATTTTTGCGTGGGGGGGGATTTTCTGCAGGAGAAATTCTCCATTAGAGAATTTTCAACGGTGGAATTTTTCCATTTGGGGAGAGGGATTTCCGGGGAAGGAAGAAGAATGGTGGCACGGAAAGAGGGTTGGGGATTTCCGATATGATTTGAAAAACAATCTAAATTAAATGAAAAACAAATTTTTCAAACGAAAGTAAGAATTTGGGGGGGGGGGAATTTTCAGCGAGCTTGGAATTACCCGGGACAAATTTTCCGGGGGGAGGGGGATTTTAAGAAAGAGGGATTTTTCGTGGGGGCATTTTCCACAGAGGGGGAGGCAGATTTCCCCGAATTGTTTGAAGAATAATCCGAAAATAAACTAAAAAAAACAAGTTTTTCAACTGAACGTAAGGAGGAACATTTAAACATAAAAAACATAAATTATTTCGTATATAAAGTAGGCTGCCCCCACCCCAATTTCTCGCTCTTTACGGCACTGTTTGACTTTTTATCCCACTTCTTTAAGAACGACTCCTGAAACACAAGGGCTGTTTAATTGGGATAAAGAAATTTTCTTAAGCACTAAAAAAAATAGTGTAAAGAGTATGATATTGAGGAATTATTTCCGTTAGTTTGAAATTTTAGTGTTGTTCCTTACTTTCAATTGAAAAAACTTGTTTTTTATTTAATTAAGCGAAAACACAACTACTTTCTACAAGCTTAAAATTTTGATGTTCTGCTCAAGCTGCAACAATTAAGTGCTTCGTTGTGTTTTGCAAATGGGCCTGAGTGCTAGGAGTAATTTCAATTTAGAAGGGAGAAGGGGAGGCTAGGATGGCTAAATTCTTATTCTTAGGCCGGAATTTCTTGAACTTCCGTCGAGTCATTTTTTTCGGGGGGGGGGGGGGCCCAACGCCTCCTCATGGCCCTTGTTTCGTGATGCGATAGTATTTTATAAAGGTCTATAGCACCTCAGTTCTGGTTATTTTCGGAAACATATGGCCAAATTATATTTTTAAATCTTAGCCCTCCCCCCTGGAAACATTTTGCTTCCCCCCTGGAAACATTTTGCATGCTCCTTAAAATAAAATAAAAAAACAAATAGGCCAGCGATATTCAAAACGCAAATTTCAAAGCATTGGAAAACAGGGGATACGTTACCCCATATTCTCCAGTTTTTGTAATTCATCTGTTTTATATTTTCTCAAATTTACCCCCCCCCCCCAAAAAAAAAAAAATGCTGCATTACTGTCTACATTTAATTACGTTAGTTTCATCTATTGAACTAGCGTCCAATTTCTGTAAGAATCTCGGATTATAAATTTATACAGGATGTTGAGTTTTGATTTATGTCAAAGAAAGCCCAGTTCTCTGACTGTATTAAAATCTAAGGTACTTGTTTAGAATCCGGTAAGCACACGAGAGAGACTTCATCGAAATATCAAAGATGCTGTATGAAAAACAGGTTATCGAGGGTTAGTGAGGTATTGCTCACTCCGTGACGAAGATTTAAACTTTAGTTTTTTGGTGTTGAAGGGGCAATAAAAGGTACCTAGGCTAGGTTACGTATTTAATCTATGTCATTTTTTACCCCCACTCCCTAATGTGCAAATATATAGCCCAAATTTGTTCATAAACTATTATATTTTCATCCTATTTTGTTTTATTTCATTAGCATTAACGAAATTTCACTTCTCGCGTGCTTACCGGATTCTAAATCTAATTAACTATTAACTAATTATTAATTACTAATTAATTACTAAACCAAATCTAATTACTAATAACTAATTACTAATTAATTTTTAAACCAAATTTATTTGCTAATAACTAATTACTAATTAATTACTAAACCAAATCTTATTACTAAGAGTATTATCGATTGCACAATTAATCGGATTTGCAAAGTTTCTCTAATGGCAACGAGATCAACAACGACTGGATTCAAATCAATATCGTTATGTTTCTTCTAGTTGTTTTTGTGTAAAACACTTTCAAAACGTTACGAGCGCTCGTCTCTTGCAAAAACATGCATAGGACAGGGTTGCCACCAGCTCAAAAATAAAATTCCGATTTTTCTTCTAAGAAAATCCCGGAACACGGTTTTTAGTCTATACAACATAGGGCTGCGCAGTGTTGACGTAAAAATCAAAACGCGTAATTCAAAGCACGGTGAAACGTGGTTTCTAGTTGTAACTAACAACTGATTATCAATATTCCTAGTATTATTTCTGTGAAAATGTTCTGGTGGATTAGTAGGGTTTACGACAAATATTTTAGGCCAAAGCAATTCCCAAAGCTCCGAGAAAACTTGTCGAAGCATCCACGTTTCATCGTTATTTGAATTTCCCGCCCAAGAATTGAAGTCAAGCTTCGCAGCCATATGGTGCGTCCGGACTATCCAATTTCTGGAAAATGGGACGGAAATCTGGAAAAAGGAATAGTCGACTAGGTTGTTTTTTCAAAAACTTGGTGGTTTTTTTAGAAGATATCTGTACAAATTTATCGGCGCTATCCCCATCAAATCCGTTTTTCTTAGCCAAAACCTATAGAAAACAAATTTAGAGCCTCAGTTAGACAATTTACCTTTTTTCTATTCAAAACAATCTTAGACAACTATTTTTATTTATCACTTATCGTGTCTAATCGTCTCCTTCTTCTGGTGTTTTTCCAAAAAATCTGTCCACACTACCACTTCCGTTCCATTTTTCTCTTTTCCGACCCTCTGATTCTTCCTGTCCAGAAGATATAAAAATAAGATGGGAGACCTCTTTAGATTTCAAAATTTCTGTCCCATTTTTCCAGAAAATAAATATCCTCGATTTATTAATACTCATCATGATTTGAGAAGTGGTAAAAGCGGTCTTTTGTTCTGGCTCTACGTCCCTCTTTTACGTTTACCGTACTAAGATTTCTGTTTAGAAAAATTCTCACAAATCAAGAGATGGACAGTAGGATCATAATTCGTCTTACAAAAGCATCATCTTGAAAAAATAAGTATAATGCCGTACGCTTTTTAATTACCTTTTCTTAGATTCACTTTGCCCGAGGTATTACACGGGGCAAAATGAACTACAATGACAAGATAAGAAAACCCTCGCTGTTTTTGTTTTGAAATCGCCGCTCATCCTTACATTGGAGTCAAATTTTCAAAAGTCAAATCCCGAACGAAAAAATCGTTGCACCAGCGCAAATCCAGAGGGAACAAACAAAACAGAGAATATTCCGTCGTACAGAAAAAAATAGTAGACTATCAGCCAAAATCGTTGAAAATCTCTTTTTTATAAAAAAATATCCTGGTTTTTAGCTAAAAATCCGGGGTTTTTTACAAAAAATCCCGGACACAAAAAAATCCTGGACTGCAAAAAAAATCCCGGAGAACCTGGATTAATCCCGGACGGTGGCAACCCTGGTCTAGGATTTGAAAATGATTGGCCCCCATTTTGAATACTATCCCTGATCTTGACATATTGGAAATTGACAGTAAATTCACAACAATAATATTATTTCGATATCATTATTTGAAAATACGGACACAAAAAAAAATCCTAGACTACAAAAAAAAATCCCGGAGAACCGACATTAATCCCGAACGGTGGCAACCCTGGTCTAGGATTTGAAAATGATTGGCCCCCATTTTGAATACTATCCCTGATCTTGACATATTGGAAATATATATATATATATATATATATATATATATATATATATATATATATATATATATATATATATATATATATATATATATATATATATATATATATATATATATATATATATATATATATATATTGGATTTTCGAAGGAAATTTTGGATTTTCCTTTTTGCTAATACTACTAACAACTCACCGCAGCACCAAGCCGCCTGAGGCCAACACAGCTACGCAAGCTCCTCCTCCATCCCAATCTATTCAAAGCCTCTCTTTTTACAGCATCCCACGAAGTTCCCATTTCCTTTATTTTTTTTCTTTATGACGTCCTCCCACCCCAGACGACGACGACCTGCTTTCTGTTTAGCCCTAGACGGTTGGCCGAAAAGAACAATCTTCGGAAATCTGTCATCCTTCATCCGCACAACGTACCCTAGCCACCTCAACCTTTCTTTCATTGTAGTCCTAGAGAGCGGAATTGAACCACATTTTTCGTACAGCCTATTGTTTGAAATACGGTCAGTCAGCCGGGTAGCCAGAAGAATCCTTAAGCAATTCCTCTGGAAAACATCTAGCAAATCTTCATCCCCTTTTCGGAGCGCCCATGCTTCAAAGCCATATTTGACCACTGTCATCACTTTAGCTTTTAGTATTCTAATCTTTGTTTGCAGACTATGTTCCTATTCTTCCAAACTTTTTTAACTGTGAAAAAACACCCTGAGCCTGAGCTATTCTGCTTTAAACATCTTCACTGCTCCCAACTTCTTTACTAATAATGCAGCAAAGGTAGGTGAAGCTGTGCACCTGATCAATCTTTTCATTACCCCACGTCATTTTTTCATCTTCACTTATTCCTTATTCCATATTCAGGGAACAAACGGGCTTCATCAGAAGCCTGTTTTGGGCATCTACTAGTAGGTAGAATATCGAAAAAATTCGATATACTAAAGATTCTATTTTATATTTACTTTACTTAACAGTACTTGCAGCAAGACTAAGCGTTTCCGTCTCACCCAATATCTAAACAAAGCTTGTAAATGAAGGCTTTCCACGATGATCGGTCTTTTGCCAATTCTTCAGCGAACCTCAACCAGCATTTATCCCATCTGTGGCCAAATTTTCAAAAACTTCCATTTGGCTCCGGATGTTGTTTAACTAGCATTCCAAGCCATGCGAGTAAGACTTCAGCTCGTGGTATTTCTTTAATGAAACAATCGTCAGGGCGACGGGAAGCGTGTCCAAGCCAGCTGAGCTTGATGGTGCCTGATATTCTGTTGATGTTGCAACAATCTCGGCAGGTTCCATCGTTCAAAATCAGATCTGACAGGTGGATGCGTAAGATTGAACGCAGGCAACTGTGGTCCAAGGCTTCCAGAACGCGCCTTTTAGCTCTTGGTGAGCTACGAGCTAACAACTGCCCACACTGTCCGCTTATAAACGCATATCTATGTTCTTAATCTAATCTCTCAACTAGCCAAGAGATACTTGCGAAGATGGGCAAAGACTGCTTGAGTTCTGCATATTCTTCTGGTGACGCCTTGGTCGAATCCTTGTTTTGAACCCGCCTCGGATCCCAGTTAGAGAAGGCTGTCAACCTTTTCATGTGGGGACCATAGGGGATGAGCTGATTGTCTGTTGTAACTTTCAGGTCAACAACTTTCGTTTTTCTTTGTGTTTATCCTTGGGCCAAGGTAGGCTCAGAAACATGGCTATAAGCATTTTATATGAACTTTATATTTAATTGGATTTAATTTCAAATTTGATAATGTGATTATTTTTTTTTCTATTGATTTACAAAAGTTTATTGTTGTTTTGTATTATTTGTTTGTTTGTTGTTATTGTTTTTTTTTGGGGGGGGGATAGACTATGGTTAGATTTGTTTTATGTTGGCGAAAACCTCTTGTTCTCCAATTCCAGTGATCGTAAAATATTTCTTGAAATATAGAAACAAGCAAGGCCGTATCCAAGGGGGGGGGGGGGGACCCCCCCCTGAAATTTTCGCGCGATAATTAAAAACGTAACAAAAATGAATATAAACAAATTTTGATGAGTTTTTTAAAGTTTTTTGTAAAAAAAAACTTTGGCTGCAATCTCCTTTCTTATGCTATTTACTCCTATGAATCTATGTTTCTCCCTGTTTGTTTTCTTTCGTTACCATGGAACTGTTTTTGGAGTTAATTCCCGTCATATGATATTTATCAATAAAGGGATGAATAATGAATTATCTGACATAAATTTGATATCAGAATTCTCTTATTTCCTTTTCCGTATTTTTTTCTAATGTCGTTCGTGCAACAGTAAGTCGTTTTAATATCTTTTGTCCTAATTCCTTAGTTTTTCTTGATAATAAAATATTCATTTTCCGATGGAAAAATAAATAGCCACATACAACTTCAAAATGCGCATCCCTTTACATTTTCATGATTTTGCCGGATAATAATGCCCCAGCCGCGCAATAGTCGCACCTGTAGATAACAAATCCAAGGTTTATGAATGACTCGTTTTTTTTTGACATGATGAGAAATGGTCTTGAAAAGCCTGTTTCAATACGAATTTTTTGGTACACGAGTTTGTGGTTGAGTTGTTTAGTGGTTGAGCTTAGGTTGGTTGAGTTGAGTTGTTTAGTGGTTGAGCTTAGGTTGGTTGAGTTGAGTTGTTTGGTGGTCGAGTTATGGTGGTTGAATTGATGGTAGTTGAGCTGTGTGTTCACCTTAAAAAAATTCATAAAATAGATCTATTGTGTCTTCGTGACAAGATGTTTTTATCTACCTCTCACTATATATATATATATATATATATATATATATATATATATATATATATATATATATATATATATATATATATATATATATATATATATATATATATATATATATATATATATATATATATATATATATATATATATTATCATACATAAACGTCCTTATTTTTCCTCCCTTAGATCTGCTAATAAAATAAATGTTTGAGCGTCTCATGTACAAAATACATCTTATATTTATATAAAGCCTCAAAAAAATAAATAAATCAATTTTACGATGTCAGCGGGTGACGCTAAATGTGGTGGTTGCTTTGTTTTTGAAAAATGAATCATTTCCTACCTTATTAGTTTCCACAAATTCTTAAATATACCTTATGATTTTTGGTGAAAACGCCTAAGAATCTAAATGAACTATAAAGGCAATGCAACGAAAAAATCAATGGGTTCGAGGTAATTCAGGAAGCTTTATGGCATAAAATTATTGAATTTTGTAAATTAACAGGGACGGATTTAGACCTGTCAGCGTCCGGGGCAAGAAGGGATCTCTGATTATGGCTAATTGACTTCTTTAAAGAATATACTTATCAATTGTATATTTATTTAATTGTTTTACTATCATTAATATACTTTTTTTGCAAGTTCTGCATGTACAATAAGGTTCAAGTAAAACTCTAAGATTTCACGTAACAATAGTTTATTGGTGATACACCACATATACAATTTAAATTATATACAATCGATCTTATTATGTAGATTAAAACTTAATTTGACGTGCTTTTCTCGAAGCAAATATCTTTATCATGTATTTGTATGATAGCTTCGAAGCCACATCTTGTTCTATGTGGATCAGTAATGGAGCCAGGGGGGCGAGGGGACGCGTGCCCCGTAACATAGTCTAAAGTAGTGCAATTTACTTAATTAACGCAAATTTGCGCTAATTAAACTTCCTCCTAACGCAAGTTTATCGGATCAACCTGTTCCCCCCCCTAAAAAAAACCTGGATCCGCTCCTGATGCGGATTATACTCAAGTTTGTCAACTGCTTCTCGGTCGTCCTATTTTATATATATTTTTTAATCAACTTTAATTTGCTAAGGATTCTTTCTTAAAAGGAACTGACACAGGCATAGTTAAACACATCTTCATGACAGACGTTGGCGCGTTCTAGAGCTGGGAAATTATGTTTTGAGTTATAATTGATCAGATCAAACAGTGCATTACAAGCTGGCGCCCCCTACAAATCAGCGCCTGGGGTAGGCTCTTCTCTTGCCCCAACCCTAGATCCGTCCCTGTAGGCTAAATGAGTGCGTTAAATAGGTTTACGATCGTCTGATTTGCCCATGCCATTTGGCTGTTTATATTGGCTATATAAAGCAAATTATATTTGGGCTATTAATATAGCCAATTAGTATAGGCTACATAAAGCTATTGATATTGGCTTTTATAGAGTTTACAAGAATACCTAAAATTAGTAATACTTGAAACAAAAATCAATATAGTTCTTATTTTTACCGTGCTCTCTATATTTCAGGTGGAATAAATCGGTATTTCAAGTGGAATAAATGCAGTATCCAGCTCTGATTCGATGCTTCATGTCCACCATACACAACAAGACTCACCTCAACATAACAAAAGCAGCGACCAGGAAAAATGTTTTAGCAGACGCAGAAGTGAAAGAAGTTCTTAATATTTCACCTACTGTCAAAGAGCTAACCTTGTATATCAAAAATCCGGAACTTTCATTCAAAGCAGGAAACTGGGTTGATTTTTTCATCCCCAATGTCTTCCAAGTTGGTGGGTTTTCGATGATTTCCAGCCCACAGCTTCTTAATGAAAAGAGACTGCTACAACTCGCCGTGAAAAGATCGAACTCTATCCCAGCAGCATGGGTACATGAGCGTTGTAAAAGTGGTGATGCCGTCCAGATTCGTGTCGGTGGCAATTTTTACTTCGATCACAAAGAGAAAGAAAAAGTAAAGAACCTCATCTTAATTGCAGGCGGCGTGGGAATTAATCCACTTCAATCAATCTTGGAATACTGCCTAGATGCTGAAGACATCAACTTAAACAAAATTGTGCTCCATCAAAGCGCACAAAGTGAAAACGAGCTTCTGTTCACAAATAGGCATCAAGTGATGAAAAATAAAATCCCCTTAGAAATTCACTATTACATAACTAAAGAACCAAACAAAACCAGTCGTATGACGTATCATGATCTTGAATCCTCATTAGCTAACAGCTGTCATGAAGAGACAGCAATTTATTTTTGTGGACCAAGAAGTATGACAGATACTGTTGAATCATGGGTAAAAGAAGCGGGATTACCATCGACTTCACTACATTTTGAAAAATGGTGGTGAATAGCTTAGTTAAAACTACTAGATACATAACACAAGACCAACATGATAACACAATATATGTAAATATATATAATATATATAAATAAAGCTGTAACGATTTCTTTTTAATTTGATAATTTATTTTCGATGGAGAAGTTTGTCCTCCAACAAAATTTTGATGTTTGAACAAAATCAAAACACAGAATTTCCGACAATTTTTGGAAATTTTAAGAGGATATTGAACAGGTTTGAAAATATTCAGAGGGCAGCAAGCCCCTTCCCCACTTACCATATATAGAAGCCCCCTCCCCAACATTGATTGAAATTTTGAAAAAAAAATCATTTGTTCAAAATAGTCAAAAAGTGTACTAACTGTGCCTCTGGTGAGTTATCCGCAGGGGGAGGATTTTTCGGACGGGGGGGGGGAGTCAAATATTGATAAAGCGTTCGTTATTATTAAGAAAGGGATAATTTTTCGTTGGAAGTTTTCTGCAGGGTACAGCTTTATATAAATAAAGCTGTAACAATTTCTTTTGAATTTGATAATTTATTTTCGATGGAGGAGTTTGTGCTAATGAAATGCCTTCCACTATTTAACAGCCACTTTTTAACGGTCATAGAGGATTTTTGAAAAGAAGAAATGCTGTAAGCAATAACATTGAATAGGATATGTATTTTGTTGAAACCCAGTAGGCTACATAATTAAATGAATAATATAGTTAAAAGACTAAATTCTTAAAACAAAATTAGATGACCCATTAGGTTGTTCAATATATTACCTCATTGTATTTTACTCAAACATGATACTGGGTGTTATACCTAGCTTTCCAAGGAATATATTTTGCAAATAGTAAACATTTAGAGCCAAATTCAATAGAATAAGGAAATACTAACCAAGCTTTCCTTATTAAATGTATTTTTCGCAGAAGAATAAATTACGCATTTTAGTAGCTAAATTATGGACTTACTCTTCATGACCAGTGGCGTAATTTTGTCAAAATCCTGGGGGGGGGGCAAAGTTTGTCCCAATTTTCCCAAATCAAGTGAAAATGACAGAAGAAAATGAAAAATCAGCCATATAGTACTATAAAAGCAAAGGTATACGAAAGATAACTGATCTGTTTCTGTGAATGCTTGAATCATGTTGGCCTATCTTAGTTTTGACAAGATTTTTGGAGACGCTAAATTTCAGCATGGGAGGGGGGGGGGCACATGAGATCTAGGGGGCAGTTGCCCCTCCTGTCTCATTTGCAAATTACGCCCCTGTATTGGGCAGCGTTGGAAGGCAACTACATATACATAAACACGAGCTAAAGAGCCTGTCAGATAAAAGGCGTAGAAAGAAAACAAAACAATTTCTGAGTTTCATTACCCCCCCCCCCCAAGAAAAAGAAGTTTCTTGAAAGTTTCTACGCGATCCAGTCGTGATGTAATCTTTATTATGATAAATACTCACTTGCCTCTAAGCTTCAAGTACAAAGGAAATCAAACTGAAAAAAAATTTTTTCACCCCAAACACCATCTTGGGTCAATTCCCGTGATTCCCAACGTGGGGCGCCGGCCCCACCTGTGGGACATGGTAATATTTTGGTGGGTCATGAACAGGACTTGCACCCTTCGCCTGACTATACTTTAGAGCCTTAATTGTGAAAAAAACTTTTTATGTGAATGACGTCACATTCCTATGCATTTTAAGAGGAAATAAATATACATTTTTCATGATATATTTCATTAGTATGAAATATGCATAGAGGGAGACCCGAAAAAAAGATGCTAAGTTAATGACCTTTTAAGCTTTCTTTGTGTGAACACACGTAAAATTCTGAATTGCAAAATCTAAATATTACAAAGGGAGCATGGTCCAAAATCGGCTGGGAACCACCGGTCTATTCATATCAGGATTTTCTGCAATTTTTCTTTTTAGTTGTTATACAACTATTACGAATTTTTTGTTGCGCAAATTCTCCCCGTTGTTGCCGTAGTTGAATTTGAATGGAGGCAAGCGAAAACTTTTCTTGTTTACAAACAAGCTTAACCACGTTTGTAATACCCATCAGGGTGATCTGTGTTATCAGGGTTATCTGTAAACACCCAACAGGGTGATAGAGCCATTACGTTCAGTCGGACTATTGAACAAATATAGGCTAGTGGGAATGCGTAGAAGAAAGTAATAAAGGTAACATTTTCAAATAAGATGAAAATAAGGATTCAACTGGTATGTCAATAGTCAACTAAAGGGATAAATGTAAACGAATAGAATAGCATAATTACTCTTTCTAAAAATATGTTTTTGTAGGTAAGTCAATTAACTAATAATTTGGTTTGTAATCTTGAATAGTGGTAATAATATCCATATCAACACATAGCTAAGATGTGTAGCAGTATTTGTCTTTTGCCACAGTAATCAGCAAAGTTACAATTCTAGAGCTCCATCATGATATATTTTCGCTCATCTTTTGCTGATTTTTCACGCACGTTCCATATTTTCAAACTTGGCACTCGCTAAGCGCAAAACTACCTAACTGTATGTGGAGGTTTCATTAAAAATTGAATTCTTAGGTTTTCCTAATTTTTAAAGACGTATATGGTTGTGCAAGTCTCAACTTAACCCATTTGAATCCGAATTCCTTCTTAATGTCTTTTGTACTTCAGGAAAATGTTGTATTACACATACAACAGGCTAGTTCCCGACACTTACATATAATATAAACTGTGACAGAGGTGGTTTTAGGGGGGAGGGCAAAGGGGGCACTTGTCATGGGTGCAGAAATTTAAGGGGCGCAAATTTCAAATAAATAATCTAACGGTTATAATAATAATTTTGTAATTTTAGTTTTCTTCAGATAAAGTAGAGGGTGCAGCTGCCAGGAAGTATAAGGAAATTGAATCCGAAATTTTCCTTTTTCCTATATCTTCATCACCATTCCTTAAAAATAAAAAGAAATTAGACCAAATTTAATAAATTTTAATGTTTTTTTTATATTTTGTATTCAAACCTGTTTGTATTTTACAGGATGTCGAGATAACTAATAATTTTGCAGAGGCTAAAGTAAGAAACGTCAGATTTAGATAAATGCAAAACTTTGTTAATAAATGAAAATGTTGCTAAAATTTTGTTTGGAAATTTTTTAAAGACAGGAGGGGGGGGGGCTAATCAAAATTTTATCCCGGTCGCAAGAGAGCCCAGAACCACCACTGCTAACCTGATTGATACTGAATAGTTTGGAATGCAAAGAAACACACATCCCCTCATATGAAGCATGATCATCAGAAAAAATAAATTGTCATTAAAGAAAAATCAACAAAGAAGACTCCAATTTATTTTTACTCAAACAAAATTAAATACAAAATCCAGAAACCCAGCTAAAAGCAACAGTAATTGAATTAAGACTGATCCGAAGGGGAGAACATCCTGGAAAGGCGATCAAACTCACGGTCCTTGGCGTCCAAGTCGGAAAGAAACCAGTGTTCAGGATGGGCATCCCTTAACAACCGTTGGTATCGCTGAGATTCCTGGAATAAACGCATGTCATATTTCAAATAAACTACTCTGTAAAAACCGAAAAAGCGTTTCCACTACAACCAGGGCCGTATCCAGGATTTTTTTTTCGGAGGGGGTTTTACTCAAAAAATTTTTTTTTTTTTTTGGGGGGGGGCGGGGTTACACAAAAAAAAAATCAAAAACGCATACAAAATTTGTTTATGTCCATTTCTGTTACATTTTTACGAATCAGACAAACATTTCGGGGGAGGGGGTCAAACCCTCTACCCCCCCCCCCCCTGGGTACGGCCTTGACTATAACTACTAACAACTCACTGCAGAAACAAGTTGCCTGAGACCATCACAGCTACGCACGCTCCTCCTCCATCCCAGTCTATTCGAAGCCTCTCTCTTTACACTCTCCCAAAAAGTCACGCAGGAGTTATTCATGTAACTTCAAAATAGACTGCACTACAGAAAATCTTAAAATACTAATGACAAAACACAAACATTCTTTTCCCCTGGATCCATTTAAGGTGTATCATTATGTTATATTAATTATATTATAATAATTATATTATTTACCTAATTATTTAAATTCGACAACGCTCTTCGTCTATAAAAATTTCAAACATTAACAATCTATAAATTTCCAAAGACAGTTGCACCTTCATAAGAAAGCCGAAGCTTCTTAAGCTTTTTTGTGCGTTAGATTTTTAGCTTATTTTTCACCAATGTTTCTTTTCTTTAACTGACACCACTGCTACCAAAAACTGGAGAGCTAAAAATGGGAGGTCTTTTTCATTGAGTCGAATTCCCGATTTCTCTTGTATTTTTTTTTAGTTATATATTATTGTGTAAGTTTCAACTTAACAAATTCAAACAGAAAGATTCCTTTTCATTGTCCTTGGTATATAAATGATTTGAGACCATAAATAAATGCTTAGGGAATTAACGACCTTCACTCAATGTTTATCAATGGCAAAACCTATTTGTCATATATATAGCACAAAGTAACCAAAGGGCCTTGTTGAAATTTAATCCCAGATTAAAAACCGGGACATGAATGGCCTAAACAAAATGTAATAGGCCTATTTAAAGGTAAACTTAACCTATTTTGCTGGATTTACATTAAGTAGTCGGGTGATAAGAATAAATGGAGCCATCTATTGCTGAAGGGGACATGCCCTAGTTTCCAAATTTTAAATCAGGAGAAGAAACTTATGCAAGAAGGGTTACATCAAACTCTTTAAATTTCTGGAAACAACCGTAAGACTGTATCCAGGATTTTTGTTGGGGGGGCATTACAAAAAAATGCCAAAAAAAGAATTATGTATTTTTATTACTTTTTACGAGTCAGATAAAAATTTCGAAGGGGATAGGGGTCAAACCGGGTACACCCCTCCCTTGATACAGCCCTGGCAAAAGTGCTTCCATAACGAAATACGTTTCTATAACCTGATTGCAAAATTTGATTTGCAGTGTTTCTTTGTTGACATGTTCCCTTTGAACAACGTGAAATTAACTTGAATAAGCTAAAATATTCGTTTAAAAATGTATAACAGATAAGTAAAAACTTGCTTCTCATGTTACTTATGGAAGTATATTTTTGGGCTGAAACATTTTTTCAACACATAAGTGTTATTTAAATATTCCACATCCCTCATAATTCAGAAGTAGTAATCCAGTAATCCAGAAGTAGGGCAAACCAAACAAAAGTCAACAAGTACTTATTTTTACTCAAAATGTTACTGACACTTAATGTGTCTCACACAAGTATCTTTTAGATATTATCAATCTATACCTGAAATAAGTACTTAACATATTTATTATTTCATCTTTATTGTAATTTCTAGAGTAGGCTAATTGACTTCTAAGGTGACAATATTCTATATTTAGATGCATTTCCTTTAGTATTTAGAAAATAATTGAAACATTGAAATAATTGAAATGGGTTAATAAAATCCTGGAAAATAATAAATTCTATAAAACACTATAATAATAAAATTCCAAAGAAAATAATTGAAATAGGTGAATGAAATAGCATAATAAAATCCTGGAAAATAATAGATTCTATAAAACTCTATAATAATAATAAAATTCCAAAGAAAATAATTGAAATAGGTGAATGAAATAGCATAATAAAATCCTGGAAAATATTAGATTCTATAAAACTTTATAATAACAAAATTCCAAAGAAAATAATTGAAATAGGTGAATGAAATAGCATAATAAAATCCTGGATCAGCTAAAATACTGAGAAAATATTTTCTCCTAGTTAAACTACCTTTTTTACAATGTTAAATATCTGCACATGTTTCCAAGATAAAAACATACAAAGTTCAAAATACATAGGCATAAAGCCTATGTTCTTACCTCTAGGCTTACCGAGCTTAAAATATTGAAAAATATTAAGTTTGAGTCAAATAGTAATTTATAAGCATGAGTTGTTGCCTTGATAATTAGCAAAATAACCGATACAACAATCATTGGTAGGTTACCTACAGGGCCGGATTTAAATCTTCGGCACCCCTAGGCCCAAGCATTCTTTTTTTCGGGGAGACAAAAGAGATTTACAGGGAAATCCCCAAAAATTCAGGAATAGTGGAAGCCCTGAACAGAAGGCAACTGATGAGCAATGAGCCAAAATTAATGTCAGAGAGAGGTGATACCGAGCTCTCAGCTGCCATTCTTGGGAGACATCTGACATGCAACTACGAAATTTCTGTGTTGTTTTAAAATCACTTTTCTGAGGATAGGCAGTGCAGCAGCAAAGGGCACCTGGCCCTTTGACGACAAATCACATCAGTCTAGTTTTTGTTAAGAAAAAAAAATTGCTGTGTTTTTTTTTGCACTCCTCGGCATTGTGTACCCATACGCCCAGGCCTAGTGGCCTATGCGTAAATCCTGGACTGGCTAACAGTCACATATTATAAATTTAAAAAAATATATTTTTACGCGTGTTACATATACCATTTTTAATTCAACTAAAAGCATTGTCAACTTACTGACTTACTTAACTTAAAGCTCTTGCTCGGCAGCGTCGCCAGCGTAGAGGGAACCAGTCGTCAGCGCCGTCAGTCTTCTCCAGAGTGGTCGGTTCAGGGCGAGGGTTGTCACTTCAGCCGGGTTGATGTTTCTGGAGGCGAGCCGATCACGGATGACGTCTGCCCATCTGGTGCGTGGTCTTCCCCTAGGACGCCTCCAGCCGTTTGCAGCTGGGTCGAAATCGAAGATGAGCCGGTCGGGTGTTTGGGCAGGCAGACGGAGCAGATGACCATACCAACGCAGCGAGCGAGACTCAAGCTGCTCGGACAGGGATGGGAGTTTGAAGGACCTGAGGATTTCCGAATTTCGTACCCTGTCGGACCATCGGGAGCGTTCGATTTTTCGGAGGTGTTTCGTCTGGGTTGCATCTATCTTCAGCGTCTGTGTCTGAGTCAGCGACCAAGTCTCGGCAGAATAGAGCATAACGCTGGCAACCGAAGCAGAATATATTCGTGCTTTGGTGAGGCGGCTGATCTGGGGTTTATGGAAGACTGCTTTTAGAAGGCGACCGAAGACAGAGTTTGCTTTTGCCGCTCTTGCTGATATTTCGGCATCTAGGCTTCCGTTTGAGCAGACAATTGAACCAAGGCATTTGTCAAGGCATTTATTAAATCTTTATGCTGAGTTGTTGTTAAAGAAAACAGTTCCTAAAAAGCCATTTTTATCTTAAAAAACTTTGACTCAATTAAAAATTATACCCAAATTCAATAATTGAGGTATCAGTATTGACGATCTAATGCCTGAAAGAGTTTGACAAAATCCTAGTTTTAAAAGCCTAAATGTAATTCTTCCATCAACAAAGGTGTAATGAAACATACCAAACTATATGACGGGATATTAACTAAATTATTCAGTATTATAACTAACCTAACTTATTTAGAATTTAATAAATTTAAAATTTAAGAATTTGAAATTTATCAAGCCAAAAACCTAAGAAAACTAGCTCAAAATCCACAAAATAAGGAGTGTAACTTCTGCTTCCAAACAGCTCATATGCAAAAAAAAAGAGTTAATCTTCCAAATATGGAAAAGTATACTTCTCTGTCGCTTTTTTAACCCTTTATATCACCAGTGCATTCATTATCACCGAATTTTGACTAAAGGCAATTGGATTCTTCAAAATCTCCCAGAAAATTAAAGCTTCGAAGAATCAACGGTTTCATATTTAGCTTTAACATTCACGAGTTTACAAGCGTTGAGGGAAATTGCACAGAAAATAGTTTTATACAGCTGAATTCGAAATGGCCTGAATAGTCATGAGATAGTGGAAGCACTGTGTGAAGGTATTTCTCAAAATACCTTCCAGCTGGGACAAGGTAGTGCTCAAGGACAAGGTGGTGCTCAAGGTCAAGGTGGGAAAATGCACTCAGGTGTTTTGCCTAACGATCTGTGATATATCACGGGATTCAGCAAAAAACTTATAAAAGGTAAATTATTTGATAAGAATATCACAAAAGAAAATTGAAAATATATTACATCACAATTACTATGCTATATATTAGATTAACTCTATCCTTTTTACTGGGATAACAGGGGAAGGAACATTCTCAATCACAACTTTCCAAATTATTAGTTGTGACAAACACTCAACACAACGCATTGTTTCAAACAGTTTGTGGTAACGAACTGTAAGTAAGGAACGATCCGTCTCAATAGTAACCGAAACTCTAAAAAACGGAATTTTGATACCAATAGATATATCAAAAGAATTGGCTTATTATGCTGATTTTAAATATATAAGTTTCATCAAGTCTTACCTATCAAAAGTTAAGAGCCTGAGAATATTTGTCTTATTTTCGAAAAAAGGGAGACAAACCCCCTAAAAGTCATAGAATCTTATTGAAAATCACACCATCAGATTCAGCGTATCAGAGAATCCTACTTTAGAGGTTCCAAACTCCTATCTGCAAAAATGTGGAATTTTGAATTGTTTGCCAGAAGAAAGACCACGGATGAGAGTTTATTTGCTTTTTTAGGGTTGGTCGTACCGACCCAGTGGTTCTAAAATATCGCGAGAGGGCTCATTCAAACGGAAATAAAAAGTTTTAGTGCACTTTCTGAGCAACCAAAAAATTGGAGGACAACTAGACCCCCTCCCACGCACATTTTTCCCCAAAGTCACCCGATGGAAATTTTGAGATAACCATTTTGTTCAGCATAGTTGAAAAACTATGTACTATGTATCTAATAACTATGTCTTTGATGATAACGTAATCCCCCACAGTCCCCAGGGGAAGGGCTGCAAGTTGTGGACTTTGCCCATTGTTCACATATAGTATTGGTTATTGAGAAATATACAGACGTCTTCAGGGGGGATTTTTTCTGGTGGGGAGGGGGAAAGTTACGAGGGAGAATCTTTCCATGGAGGAATATGTCATGGGGGAAGGGACTTTTCCATGAAGGGGGCGCCGGATTTCCCAGTATTATTTAAAAAACGATCAGAAATTAAATAAAAAAACCAGTTTTTCCAACTGAAAGTAAGGATCTACATTAAAACTTAAAACGAACAGAAAGCATTACGTATATGAGTGGGATCACTTCTCCTCAATAGCTCGCTCTTACGCTAAGTTTTTTTTTTACCTTTTAAAAGAGGTTATTATTCTAATTTAACAGCAGTTTGTGATTCAGGAGTCGTTCTTAAATAACTGGAACAAAAATTAAACTTAAGTTACTATAAGGTTATTATTAGTTAAAAAAAGATAAAATGAATATGCAAATTCCGTTTTAATTATTCATGTACGCTGAGCAATCTTCAAAACCTGCATTGATTCAAAAACGTTCAGAAATTAAATAAAAAACAAGTTTTTTTTAAATGAAAGTAAGGAGCGACATTAAAACTTAAAACGAACAGAAATTATTCCGTATGCAAAAAGGGCTATCCCCTCCTCAACGCCCCCATTCTTTACGTTCATGTTTGACTCTTTATCACATCTCTACTTTTTAAAACAATAAAAAACTTTTTAAAACAGAAATTATTCCGTATATGAAAGCGGCTGTCCCCTCCTCAACGTCCCGTTCTTTACGCTAAAGTTTGACTCTTTATCACATCTCTACTTTGTAAAACCAATAAAAACTTTAGCGTAAAGAGCGTAGCGTTGAGGAGGGGAAAACCCCTATCATATACAGAATAATTTCTGTTCGTTTTAAGTTTTGATGTTGAAAAGTTTAGAGTTGAAAAGTTACGTAAGAGGTTGTTCCCTTGTCAACACCTCACTCTTTACGCTAAGGTTGTTTATTGTTTTAAAAAGTAGAGTTGGGACAAAGAGTTAAACTTTAGCGTAAACAGCGGGGCGTTGAGGAGGGGGCAGTCCCTTTCATATACGGAATAATTTCTGTTCGTTTTAAGTTTTAATGTCGCTCCTTACTTTCAGTTAAAAAAAACTCGTTTTTTTCTATTTAATTGCATCCTAGATCGGCTTTAAGGTGCTTTTATTGTGTGTGTATTTTGTTCATTGTGTCTTATGTTTTTTTGTTGCACTAAATGCAAGCAATAGTCGAATATACGCAGTTTCGCCCTTGTTTCGGACTTTCCGGCCCCATAAACATGTTTTTAAGATCACTACAGTGAAGTAATAGTTTATTAAGAAACCTAAGAATTGTCAAAGGACTGCCCGGGTAAATGTATAGAATAAAAATTAAGGTAGATCTAGGTCTCTTGCCATGAGAGACTTTTTCCCACAGGTATTCGAGCGGGACTAGTGGTTTCCTTTTATAGGTAGAACTTAAAAGTCCTTCGAAATGCTGAGGAGCAGGGGCGTCCCGAGGGGGGGGGGCGGGAGGGGGCGCCACCCCTCCAACATTTTTGGGATTCGGCAAAAATTTCGCCGAAGGCGAAATTTTTATTTTTGGAGGAGGTTTTACTAAAATAAAAATTCGGGGGCGGGGGGGGGGGGGTTACACAAAAAAACTCAAAAAACGCATACAAATATTGTGAAATTGCCCGAAATTTAGCAAATTCTTGATTTCTGCAGAAAATTCGGCATAAATCAGGTAGTGATTCGGTAAAATTTACGGAGATCACCCCCTCCCCCCCAATAAAATGAGTCTCGGGACGCCCCAGCTGAGGAGTAGAAGTTGCTTCTGTCCCATTGCCACTTAAAATAATAAAATAAAAAATTACTGAAAATTTACTAATTCTCCTAAAAAATTAGTGATTTTTACCAATTTTAAAAATTCTGCAAATTTATCTTGAAAATTCGTAAATTTACCATGAATATTAGAAAATGCTACGACCAAAATTAATAATTCTGCTTAAAAAATAAGCAATGTTACGTGAAAATATTCTGATTTACCTTAGTTCAATAGAATCATTCTAACCAAACTTCTAGTAAGTTTACAAAATTTTGTTTATTATGCTAAATTTACACTAAAAATATTGCTAAATCTATGTGTTTTGCATTGATTTTTGGATGTTTACAGGTTATTAATCAAATTTTAAAATGATTAGGCTCCAACTTGACATTAATTTCTTTCATTAAAGTAAAAAAAAAAAGTTAAATTGTACCAGACTAGTATGTAGCTACCAAGGCCGTACCCAGGATTTTTTTCGGAGGGGGAATTACTAAAAAAAAATTCATGGGGGGGGGGGGGGGTTACACAAAAAAACTCAAAAAACGCATACAAAATTTGTTTATATCCATTTTTGTTACGTTTTTACGAGTCAGAAAAACATTTCAGAGGGGGTTCAAACCCCCATAACCCCCCCTCTGAATAGGGCCTTGGTAGCTACTAATAATAATACGAAAACTAACTGGAAATAAGAATCGTCCAAGGAAATGTAACTTCCAACTACTATAAAGACAACCTCCTTTAACAGGCGGAAGTCGTTAAGTTCTTTTAGATCGGCCAAGTGCACGCTCGGCAGTTTACCCTACATTGCCATTAGGCCTTCCCTAGTTCGGCTGTCCATTAAGTCAGACCTACACCAACAAAATGAAGATTTAAAGACACATCATGTTAATAATAATCCTAGGCCTAAAATATATAGGAAGGAAATGGCTCAGCCATCAATATCGATAATATTCAAAATTCAAACTTATTCAGTGCGCGCTATTCCAACCCAAACTCTCTATCAATTAAAAAAAACCAACAGATCGGGTGTTCATTTCAAATGAATTAAGGCGTATTTGCAAGGCGTAATTGATTATTCAGAAGAATTCTGGAATTTCCTGTTATGACCCTGATAAAATTACGGCCTGGAAAATACGGTCCTGATACCGAAATATGGTTCAATAACCTGATTGCAGGATTTGATTTACATTCTTTCTTTGTTGGACATGTTCCTTTTTAACAACGTAAAACTAAGTTGAATAAGCTAAAATATTAGTTTAAAAAAACAGAGTGACTAATTAAAAACTCAACGAAAATAGTATAGAAAAGTGAATATTTAAAGGAAGTGAATATATTAAAGGAAGATATAAAGTGAATATAAAGTGAAAGAATAGATATAAAGTGAAATAGATATAAAGATGAAAGATATAAAGATGAAAGATATAAAGTGAAAGAATATAAAGTGAATATATTTAAAGGAAGAAAAGTGAATTTAGGTTACCTGTGCTGCCTTGCCAGTGAGCTGAGAAAGAACACTCAAATTTAAAAACGTTTCAGCATGACTGGAATCAACATGCTCTGCCTCTTGGAGAGCAGACTCTGCTTCAGGATATTTCTCTTGACAAATATGGACAGCAGCCAAACCATTCAAGATTAGGGGAGTGACGACCTCTTTGTCAACCAGCTCTTGGAAAACGTAGAACGCGTCTTGGAGCTTTTCACCACCCTAAGAGAATATAAACTGAAAACATTTCGCCTTTCTTTCTTTAGTTTTCACATTGAATTTTTGAATCTTTTTTATTTCCGAGTGTTTTGTTTAGAAATCCCCCTCAGTCCTCCTAGTAATCAAACAAAAAGAACTAAGTATGATGGTCCCTTGTTTTAATTTTAATTTTTTTTTTAAACCTCAAGGAATTTTTGTTTAGAAATCCCTCCCAGTTACGGACTATGTCCCTCCCAGTTACGGACTATGTCCCTCCCAGTCCTCCCAGTTACGGACTATGTAAGCTATTCGAGATACATTTTTGCTCATTTGATAGAACTCCCAGTAAGTAAAAAAAAGAAGTATGTATGATGGCACTAGAACCTCAAGGTCCAAACCGCCGGTGTTGATCTCCATTTCGTGACCCTTCAGCCAGGAAGTGCAATGAGGGGTTGGGTCCAGCCATCCTTTGCTTTCGCACACCCTTCCTCCTTACCTTATCCAGATTTCTCCAGGTACCTATTTAGAGCTGGTTCAACTCTGGCTGAGCTTACAGAGTTACGCCAATGACCCCCGTCCCAACCCCAATAACCGACCACGCCGGGAATCGAACCCGTGCCCCTCGGACAAAGGATTCCCAACCCAGTTTTCCTTTTTTCTCCTTGATGCACTTGTTTTCAGTATTACTTTTTCATATTATTCATAATTATGAATAGGGATTTCACTTCTGCACCTTCGAGACATCGCGATTTTTTATTTCTCAGACTTTTTAAAACATTACACAACCTATGTATTTTATGCAATTTTGACGAGGCACAGCGAGCCCTTCCCCCACAAGTTAATTGTTGTGGATGTAATTACCCCAAATCCTTTTACTAAGCTATATGCTGTTTAATTTTAGGGTCGAGTCCATTAAATCATTTTTAACGTTTTCAAAGTGCTGACACTAGAAACTCCAAAGATTTTAAATGTTTTCCCAAACTCATTTTTAACAGATCCATTTCCTAAGATATCCCAGTAGCTGCTGAAGTGCTTTAAAAATATATAATTTCCTCTCAGAGCAACAGGGACTAGGCTTTGTTTTTGCTCTTTTCTGTCAGTTAGTTTTCATACTTAACTTT
The DNA here is from genome assembly GCF_049724085.1 of Artemia sp. Qi Xiang Cuo. NCBI lineage: Eukaryota > Metazoa > Arthropoda > Branchiopoda > Anostraca > Artemiidae > Artemia > Artemia sp. Qi Xiang Cuo. Next base: position 13,972,072 of record NC_142808.1, on the reverse strand, counting down.
GGAAATTTGGTATACAATTGTGTAATGATCCTTGGAAGACACCAAAGGAGATTTAGTTTTGGTGATTTAACTGGTGGCAGTGGCATCAGTTGAGGAGGTAGGAGGGACCTGAGCTCCTCCCTAGATTTTGAAACCCTTTGGGACATTTTCATCAGAAAAATTGAAAAAACAACACACACCCCCCCTGAGATATTTTATCCCCCCTCCCCCCTATATTTTCGAGAATTGGCGCCACTGGTGGGAGCTAAGTGTTGAAAACTGTACACTTTTATGTCTCAATCCGCTTTCACGTAGTCTATAGGAAAATTGTTCAACGAGTAGGCCATGTGAGTTTTTCATGTAAAGTTCTCAATGTGTACTAATTTTTTTTAAGGCTATTTCATATTAAGCTATATTTCGTCTCGATCTACTTCCATACAGAACTTTCCATGGGAAATTCATACAGTGAGAATGCGACCTTTCACATTAAGGTCTCAATGTGTACCAATATCCTTTTTTCTAAATTTAATTACCATAAAAAAAATAATTATATTTTCGTCAATAGAATTTTGGGCACATGACAAAAAAATTGACACGGTTATCACTGCAATATATGACAGCTAAGGTTGAAGTAGCAATAATATTAATTGGAAGCTAATAATACATCTAGAAATAAATTAACTGTTAAATGGAGTTGCATCATAACTTGTACCATCTTTACTATTTTATTGAGAAAGAATACAAACAATTGGGTGGATATATAATGCAAACATTCTGGCTAATTGCGACCACGCCTCTTTTCGATGATATTGCGGTTCTTATATGCACATCTTGTATTTGAGAATGTTGATGAAATTTATTAGAGGGGAAAAACTCAAGTAAATAAAATAAAAACTAAAAAAAAAATCAAGTGGTACAATTTAAACATTCGTCTTCACTCTATAACAGTTACTGAAAACTGCAGTAATTGCGGGGGAAGGAAAATATATTACAGACTTTCAAATGAAGGGAGATTCAAGGATAAGTACCCCTTTCATAATGATTTTAAAGGCCTTCGACGAAAATTTAGGTCTAAAAACTCGCTCTTTCAGGTCTCAGGGAACCAAATATGAATTACCCCCCCCCTACAAATTGATGTACAACTGTATTTCCAAGCTAGAAGTAGCTATTATAAGATCAAACCAAAGCCAGTATAGGGCAGTCAGCCTAAGTTGATGCTATACCCATAAGATAGTATATATGGGTATTGGCAACGAGACAAAGAAGTTGAACTGTACCAACATCCTTTTTGATGCTCGGAGCCTATCGGTTTCGACCATTCTCAACACACCAGAGACATCTGTGACTTCACCAGAGACTTCAGACACCAGAGACATCTGTGCTACAATGCCCTCATCCTCTGAACAACTCCCTAAGTGAATAAGTTAGTTAAGGCTAATAAGTTAATTAAGTTAATTGCGATAGTTAGTTTAAGTTAATAAAAGTTTTGCTTAGCTAGGTGAAAAGATTAAGAGAGGTGTACTGGTTAGTTGGATAGACACTTTTCCAGTACTTTTTTTATAGAATGAATGACAAATTCTTCGCAATCAAGGAGCTGAAATTATGGTTCAGCGGTAGCTGCAATCTAGCAAGGAACGATCCACGGTCAATAGTAACCAAAAATTAAAAAACTTTTTAAAATTGCCATTTCTAGCTGATTCAGGAATAATAACTATTATCTAAATTAGTCTTAATAGTAAAATGTTGGTTTGAAAACAAATTTAAGGAAATTTCGAAAAATAGTCTGAAAACCCTTAAAAATGGCGTCACATCGAAACCAAATGTATATCATTGGAATCACCAAGGCCAAAAAAAAAACATTCAGGAGACTTACAATTCCCTGGCTTGAACAAGAATACTGTTCAAGAAGCGATAGGTCACTACATGCCTTTAAAATTGAATATCCAACAAAATGACAATGAAACCATAATGAAAATATAGCTACCATTGCTAAATGAAGCCACGCTTGAGACAGATTGGTTAAAACGCTATCATCGTCCATCTCTTGCATCTTCTTCAATACTTTAGTCGCCATGTCCATTCTGTCCATTTTTACGTAAACTTGAAGCATCAGTGCATTACTGGAACAAAGATATTACTATTTAAAACCAGGATTGCCACCTGTAGCGCAAAAGTACTATTATAGAACTATTTCATTAGAAGTAGCACTGTAGCCCATGGGCGTAAGGAGGGGAGGGGGGCCGCGGCCCCCCAACACCTTCAAATTTACAATATATATGGCTGAAAAAGCAGATGGTTTGGAAAAAGCAGTTGATAAAACTCCATCACACTATCGACTGCCCCCCCCCTAGACAATATGCTGCCTAAGCCCATGCTGTAGCCTTTGGTTCCCACTAGTGCGATTTTTTTTTTAACGAAAACGGCTCACGGATAGCGGATGCGGGAATTTCGCAAAAATGTTCACGCAGAAGCGGTTCACTACAGCCGTTGAAGCGCGAAGATACTATGTTATATTTAAAAAGCATATGCATAAGAATAGGCTATTTCGAATTCACAGAAGCCAAGAAAAATATTCAAAGGGCTAACCTATAATAGCCTTGACTAACTATGCCTAATGAAAAATATAAGTCTTATCTATAACATGTTTAGTTTCTCATTTGCTTGCAATTTATTGTTCTACAATCCTTTCAATTTAAAATAACGGATGCGATTTTCAACGGCTCAGTAGAAATATTTCAACGCAGCCGCTGAATCGTTGTGACGCAGAAACTTGCAGCAAAAAACAGAGGAAATTTGACGGGTCACGGAAAAACGGCCGTTATGGCGTGAAATCGCATCAGTGGGAACCCAGGGTAGCACGTGCTCATGATTGCCACCTGTAGTACGAAAATGCTATTTAGCATTATCACAGTCAATTGTTTAACTCTAGCACGGAAAATCGCTGTGAAGCACGCACATTTGGTCAATTGCAGCACTTAGGAGCTGACCGTGGTGGCAACCCTGTCTAAAACATGACAAAGTGACTGCTTTGTTGCGTATCAAACTGATATGACCTTACAAGGACGTATTCAGGAGAGCGGGTACACGCTTTGAACTCCTTCCACCTTTAAATTTTCGTCCGGCTCGTAAAAAAAGTAAAAAAAAAATATATATAAACGAATTTTTGCTCCGTTTTGTATTTTTTTTTTGTAAAACCTTCTAAAAATGAAAATCCCCACGCCCTGAAACGAAAATTCTGGATACGGCCTTAGCACCATACTTCCCTAATAAAATTTCGAACTTTTAATTTTCTTTTACGCTCGCACAATCACATCAGCTATTATGCACTACCAGAGTTACTACTTTTCTGAATTTTTTTTTCTGCAAAACCCCCTGAACAAAAATAACCCCTCCCCTCAAACAAAAATCCCGGATACGGCCTTGGGAGCTTACCTCCCTGATAAAATTTCGAAATTTTAATTTTCTTTTACGCTAGCCCAATTACATCAGTTGTTAGGCACTACCAGGGTTTCTACTCTTAATGATATATCTTTAGTCCTGGAGATACAAATTAAGATCTAGTAACTTCTCTTTGAGTAGTGATTTCTGGAAATTTCAGTGCTTTTTAACCCTCAGCCCTTTAGTCTCATTTCACTTGAAATACCATTTTCTTCTCCCTTATTATCATTATAAGTAAAATCAGCTCGTTTTCTAATTAAACTCCTGCACATAGGATTTAAATTCGAACATTTCTCGCTCCCGTTAAAAAAAAAATTCCTATTTTTCTCAATTCAATTCGATCAATAAACCGAGTTTTCACCTATATGATCGAATAAAATTTGAAGACATTAATGATAATTTCAAAAGCCAATATAGTTTCGGGTCAGCAAACGACACAACCTATATATTTCTCAAATTTAGCCTTCTTTTGCCTCCTCTTACTTAATTAATCTTATTTTAATTTATCGAAATGGTCTTAGCCTAGATTATTCACAAAATTTTTTTATAGAAAGATTATTTCATTCCGTTAGAAATTCGTATTAGTCAAATTGTTAAGGCTAATGTTCCCTATCAAGTGTCAACATGGTGTTAACCTACGCAATGTGTTTACAAATGCACACGTTCACTGGGCCAAAATTAAGATATTACTTATACTCAAGGCCGTACCCAGAGGGGGGTTAGAGAGGTTTGAACCCCTCCCGGAATGTTATTTTGAATCGTAAAAACGTAACAAAAATGGATACAAATAGATTTTTTATGTGTTTTTTTGTGTATACCCCCCCCCCGAAAAATCTTTGAGTACCCCCCCCCCCCCGAAAAAAATCCTGGGTACGGCCTTGCTTATACTTATGGCAAGAAATCCATCTAAACCTATTTTAAAAATAGGAAACCTTTTCTTTTTTCGTATGTTTCTTAAACTTCTTAAATGTTTTTTCTCAATCTAAAAAAAAAAAAAAAAAAAAAAAAAAAAAAAAAAACACGCACGACGAATTTCGAAAGTATAATTCAGTAGATGGGTAAAGCTGAATCTCATCTATCGAGGAGTAGTAAAACTTCTGTCTTACACTGAAACATTAAAAACGTAGAACTGCGGACAAATAGCAGCAGAAACTCGCAAAAGGAAAGGGAAACTACTGCTTTTAACCGGGTTTCTGGATTTGTGGATTTCCAAATTTAATTTTGTTTCAGTGAAACGAATTGGAGCCTTGTTTATTGTTTTATTTTAATAACAATTCACTATATTTTTTTTTTCGTTTGCTGATGCTTCATATGAGGGATATGCATTTCTTTACATTCCCAACAATTCAGTATCAACCACGGTCAATGATATTTGTAACTGTCGGTAACTATCCGTCGGTAAAAAATCCTGTTATATATAAACTCCTGTTATATAAATTTATAAATTATATAAATTTACAAATTTTTTTTCATAACGAAAATCCGTCAGAACCACTAACCGTCAGAACGTCGACAGTCATAACATCGACACGTCATAACATCTAAATTTTTTTAGATGTTATGACGTGTCAATTTTATGACTGTCGACGTTCTGATTTGTAGCGATTGTGACTGTCGATCCCCTGACGTGTCGATGTTATGAAGGATTTTCTGTCGATGTTATGACGGATTTTGTCCATGTCCTGACGGTAGTGGTGCTGACGTGTCGATGTCCTGACGCCTTCCCATGTTAAACCAGAGACAACTCAACAAAAAACTCAAAACCAGATAACTCAATTTTTAGTGAAAAAGACCTCATATGCAGCTGTGAAGTTTTAAGCTAAGCGGGACACCAAGTTTGAAAATAAGGAACGTGTGTGAAAAATCAGCAGAAAATGAGCGAAAATTATATATCATCAAGAAGCTCTAGAAACTGTAACATTCCTGATTGCTATAGAAAACGACAAACACTGCCATAAATCTAAGCTATGCATTAATATGAGCATTATTAAGATTATTCCAGATTCAACACCTCTATTGACTAGATTAAACTATTAAGACTAAATTTTTATTAATGAACTTACCTAAAAAACATCATTTTTTTAAGGCCTAAAAAACATCATTTTTTAATGATGTCATTAAAATCTAATAAATAAATTGATAATAAATTGATGTCATCAATTTTTTAATTGATGTCATCATTTTTTTTAAAAAAAACCATCATTTTTTTAAGGCCTAATAGTCTATCCTATTCTATTATGTTTATCCCTTTATTTGACAATTTATAAGAATTCTTTTTTTTCTGATTAAAAATAATCAATTTGATTGCTTAATTTTGCATATTCCCACTTGGCATGGGCACTGTTCTGTTTTCCTGAAGAAACAGAAAAAAAAGAAACAGGGCTTGAATGAAACAGAACAGAGCGCTTGCCCCTTATTTGGACATTGTCCGGGCATACTCCTTTTGCATGAAATACTCAGAGATCAAAAATGTCTGTTCGCTCGATACTAGCAGTAGTACGCTTAGATGCTTTACAGCGGTTTCTGACAGCTCCGAAAAGATCTCATAATTTCTAGTCTAGAAAATGAATGGGTCTCCAATATGAAAACATTATTATTTTAGTCTCTCATTAACTTCTCGTCAAGATTTTCACTTGCCACGGGTAGTACTTTTCTCTGGCGATAACACTTTTGAGAAAACCCAGTACTATTACAGGTTTTTTTTCGCTAAAAAGTGCAGTGTTTCTAATAAAGGGGTGAAAAATTGTCTTTTTACGCAAATATCGCCATCTTTTTTTCTTTATGTTTATTTTCTTTCATTTCCCGTCCTTTTTTTCCAAAATGCGTATTTATGTTTATACAGCATCTTCTCAAACTACCCGGAAATGCCCGGACATTTCGAAAATAAAACGATTTTCAGCATGAAATTGTGCAGTCAGCTCAAAGTCCTTAGTGTTTCAGCAGAGCCTATAGTTGATTTGGGAGGGGGCAGATTCTCCCTCCAGACCATGCTTTCCACTCCCCCCATCTTGACTTTGGATCTCCCCCCCCCCATTCGGAACGTTTGAACTTCGGAAGCCATCTTAAACAAAAGTAAGAAAGAAGAAAGAAGGTTAATTATATCCTAGCCAATGCGTGTCAAATTTTTTTTTTTAATGAAAATTAATGGTTTAAGGGTACTTCGCATATTTTTACGGCACTTCGCGCTAGAAAATATAGCTCTAGTCCCTCCATCAAATACATTCTTAAGTAAATTAGTAAACTGAAATTTCTCAAATTCTGAATTTCAATGAAATTTAGACTATTTGATACATACTTTCTTCAAGTATTCTCTTCTCTTAAATATTTTTTCAAAGGGATGCAAATATAAGGACAATTGCACTTTTTGGTATCTTGTTTCGAAAATTTCCGTGGCTCTGCGGCAGAAAATACCTTCTCCAATACAAACACTTGCTCTATCATATAAATTGCTACTACTTCAAACTTTTATCTCAAGAATAGGAGCGGGTATGCTTTTGAGTATGTAGCTACGTTTTTCATGGTCCATTCCAAAAGGAAAAAGGGTAGTGACAGCCTCTACTATGACTAACTATAATTACACAATCCAAGAATACTAATTTTACTTTTTAGCCGATTTCCCCTCCCCCTCCAGAATCTCTGGATCTTCCAATTTTTCAAAGGTATAATTTAAGAAAAGATGCACTTTTTGCTCCCCTCCCCAGGATTCATATAAATTCGTACTACTGTATTTATGTAAATTACTGAAAAAAGTAAAAGCTTACGGGAAAGATCTATATCCAGGTTGCAGCGGTAGCTAGCAGCCTAGTAAGAGTTATAAGAAAATGACTTTTTTACCCCGCTCTCCAGAATTCATATAAATTCGTACTACTGTATTTATGCAAATTAATGAAAAAAGAAAAAGCTTACGGGAAAGATCTATATCCAGGTTGCAGCGGTAGCTAGCAGCCTAGTAAGAGTTATAAGAAAATGACTTTTTTACCCAGCTCTCCAGGATTCATATAAATTCGTACTACTGTATTTATAGAAATTACTGAAAATAGTAAAAGCTTACCGGAAAGCTCTACGTCAAACTGAAAGATAGACAAGTAGTTTCTTTTCAAAACATTTTAAGGCATTTACGGCAGAGTTACTAACGCTGCAGGTGCTTCTTACAATTTTGAAACCTGTTGTATCCAAAAACGACTGGAGCCAGTTTTCCTCACTGAACTCTGCTATAGCTACTCTCACTGGACTAGACTTCAATAGTGCAAATGCGAGCATGGGTGCCCATAAACTAAATTTTAGGGGGGGGCTTACATGGTCTAATCATCACTTCTAGTGCTGTTTAATTGAAATCTCAAGACAAAATATCATAGACAGCGCTACAGCGCTGCCTAAGTAAAGAGCGATGTGGGCACAATATATTGTTCTTTTTAGACCAGGGCTCTTCTTATAGAAAGAAATGTCACAGGAACTTCAAACGAGCTCATGGAGGGCAACCAGCTCCCCCTCCCCCACGCCAATCACTTCCCCAAACACATCCAATCAAAATTTTGAGATTTTGTTCAGTGTAGTTTTAAGGTCCGGAAATTATGACTTTGAGAATGACAACCCCCTCCCCTACAACCCTCAGAGCAAGGGTTGTAAGTTATGCCCTGTGGGGATATAAGGTTTTTCAAAGAAAGGGTGGTCGTATAAACCTCCCAGGGGGCTCATTTGACTGGTAATCAGAAGTTCTACTGGTCTTTTTAACAGTTAAAAGTGATTGGAGGTCATGTACCCCCCCCCCATACACAACAATCATTTCCCCAAACACATTCAATCATAATTTTGAGACAGTCATTTAGTTCAGTGTAGTTGAAAGGTCCAGAAATAATGTCTTTGAGGATAACCCTCCCCCCCCCTCTATAGTCCCCCATATAGCCCTCAGGTCAAGGGTTGTAAGTTACGCCCTGGGGGCATATAAGGGTTTTATAGTAATGGTGGTGGTATAAACTTCAAAGAGGGCTAATTGGATTGGTAATCAGAAGTTATAGTGCTCTTTTTAAGAGTCAAAGTGATCAGAACACAAATAGCCCCCCCCCCCACACACACACACGTCGTATTTTCCAGAGACGCATCTGATAGAAATTTTAAGATGGCCATTTGTTGTCGTAGAAACTTCGAACAGGGCTCATTCGGTTGGTAATTGAAAGGGCTAGTGCCTTCTTTAATAGTCCAAAATGATTGGAGGGCAACCACCCCCACCCCACGTCCATCATTTCCCCAAACACTTCCAGTCAAAATTTCGAGATATTTATTTTGTTTGACTAAGTTTAAAAGTCCAGAAATTATGTCTTTAAGGATGAGACCCCTCTCCACAGTCCTTAGGGCAAGGGTTGTAAGCTATGCTCCAAGAGTATATAAGGTTCTTATGGAAACAGTGGTTGTATAAACTTCAGAGGGGGCTCATTGGATTGGAAATCGGAAGTTGAAGAGCCCTTTTTAGAGTCAAATTTATCGGAGGGAAGCTATACCCCCCCCCCACGTTGTATTTCGCCCAAACGCATCTAATTGAAATTCTAAAGTAGTCATTTGTTCAAAAATGGTCTAAAGACCTCATAACAGGGCCTTTTGGTTAGACACAATCACACAGAGTTTGGGGATAAGGCTTTGAAGTTATGCCCCGGGGGATACATGTATTTTATGAAGAGATGGTCTTGTTAACTTTGGAGGAGGCTCATTTGATTGGAAATACATACTTCTTGTTCCATTTTAATAGTCAAGCGTGATGGAGATAAAATAGCCCCCCCCCTCTCCCAGATATACTTTTTTCCCCAAACGCTTTCGATCGAATTTGTGATATACTCATTTAGTAGCCAATAGTCCAAAGAGAAAAGAGCGACGCATTCAGTAATCGGATATAATAAATATTTAGGCAGATATTGATCTAAATCAGAATAAACTATGAGCATATAACCTTTCAAGATGGTGACAAAGCAATATCTCAAGAACTATTTATAATATTAAGTTAGATCTTTAAGAGTAAGTTGTGGGGGATTTTGAGCTAGCCAGAAGGCACTATGCATATACTTTTAGTACTACAACTACAGTTACTGTAACTAATGACGCTTAGAGTATTAAGGTGAAACTTCTAGGAAGTGTTTAGGGGGCGTTCCAATTAGACGAAAAACTGTATTCATGCAGGTTTTCAAAAAGGCATATAAGCAATATCATGGGCAGCACCACCCTAAAATAGCTAGAAATATTATTGAAACATTTAGAGAAGTTAAGTCAATTCAAAATTAAAAAGTTCTAGGGTCCTTTATAAGAGTAAAAAGAGATTGGAGGACAATCAGCCCGTCTCTCAAGCCGGTTTATTTCCCAAACACATCTAGTCAAAATTTTGAGAACTATTTTGTTCAGCATAGTAAAACGGTCCAGCAACTATGTCTTTAGCGATATTGGGCATGTCAAACCCCCAGAATTATAACTATGGATTCTTATAGAAAAAAAAAATGAAAAGATATAAAATATTTTTTTTCATGAAAATGACTTTGTCAATAAAAAACGAACAGAAATTCATCAAAAAAAAACTTTTTCCATAAATAAGCTTTTCAAAGACAAGTAAAGAGCTCCATTAAGCCAAAAATGGACAGAAATGAAGTCAAGTAATTATCTAAGAGTAAAACTTAACATTAGTAGGACTGATAACCCCCATGCCTTCTCAAGATCAGGACATAATTTGCGCTTTACTGAAATCAAAATATATTTAAATGTTTTCACTTTTTTTTTACTTAAATAAGTTAAAAACTTTTTTTACTCACTTTTTTTTACCCATTTTTTTATTTTAAGGAATAAATTTCAGTATGGTATATTAAACTGACAATCCACGGTCATTTTTTTTTTTTTTAAGTAAATCCTAAGTTATGTTCTGGTCTTGAGAAGGCATGGGGGTTGTCAGCCCTAGTAATGTAAATTTTTGCTTGTTTGAGTTTCACTCGGCCAATCATTATAATTTCTGTTCGCTCTGAACTTAATGCAATTACTGATAGTGACTTATGGTAATTTTAGTTTTAGAGGATTATTTGACTCTATTTCTGCCCATTTTTGGCTTATAAGAGCTCTTTGTACTTATCTGCAAACTCATTCTATGGAAAGTTTTTTAAATTAATACAAATATATAACACCGTCATTCAGCCAGGGGGGGGGGGGTGATGCCCCCCTTGCCCCCCTCCTTATGGGCGCCCATGAAGGCGAGTTGGAGTGGGCTCTCTTTCGATTTCTGCACCATAACTTAATGTATCCATTATTAATGGGGTCAAAGATTGAGGGACCAGAAAACAATCCACAAGTGACAACCTTTCAGATATTGAAGGATCCAGATAAGCTGCTTTTTGGAAAAGAAAGATTAATTACAAAATGAAAGCTTGTCGCACAGTTCTTTTTTTTAATTCTTTAACGGGTTCGGAAACGAGACTATCACCAGCTCTAGAGATACAAAAGAGCCAAGGCCCTTCAAAGACTATGTGAACTAGACTGCTAATTGGATATGTAAGAAGAATTTACCATTACAGTAGTATTGTGCGTGGGAGAAAGTACGGTAATAGCAGCTTCTAGTACAGTCCAGTCATTAGACATAAGCAAGGGACTCCTAATAGAACCGTTGCAAATGTCAAATGTAAAAAACTATTTCCAGGCTATCTAAGTTTTTTGTAGATTTAATCATATCTAATTTGCTACTCCATCGCACTTTCATGTCAAGAGGGATACGAGAACGAAGGCCACTCTCTTTACAACATCTTTTTAAGTTTCCATGCTGGACAGTGGAAACTTTTAGTTTTCTAATTAATTTTAGCAGTTTTTCAAATGTTTGAGCAAGCGTTAAGTGTCTTCGGATGGCCTGTGCTGCAACATCGTTTTTTGACAGACCCCCAGCTCCCCACTTTTCTTCCCGGTTACTTTCGCCGCCCTCATCCGTAGACACTGCATCAGTTTCATCAGAGTCTTTAGCAAAAGTATCTTTACTTCCGGAGTTTTCAGAACAAGGAACAGAAAGGCCGTCTGAACAGTTTTTACCAGTTGGATTGGCATCTTCGACTTTATCAAAGGATTCCAAGCAATCTTCTTCAGGGATGTCATTGGCGAAGTTTCGAGCGGACTAAAATCCAAGAGCTTGTGTAACAGATGAATGAAGACAATGTTCAAAACATGAAGTTCATGAAAGTGCTCATAGTCTAGAGTCACAATGCGGAACATCTTACCTGTCAGTGAAAGCTTCCTGATTGCAACTTAGATTGCTGGAAGGATATTAGTAATCTTCTAAGATTACTAATATCCTTCCAGGGTAATCTTCCTGGGGTAATAAAAACGGATTATTTTGCAGACCAGCAGTCACAAGTCAACCTAGCCTTAATGGCAGACCGTAAAGCAGCCTTCTGCTTAACTTTTTTTCTGGCAGGAATATTTATGTGATGATGGATGGTTTCCCAGGATGGTGAAGCCCCGTGTTTTTTTTTTTTTCAAATAATATGTTTCATATCTGGCTTGTCAAACACAGAAAGTTGCAATTTGTCCTTAAACAGGGCTTTGCAGCAGAGTTTTGGTCGAGCAGCTTGTTTTGGTCAATTGTAAATAAAGAATGGTCGCTTGTCTCCTGAAACAGTATCTGTATAACTTTGCTGCTCAATTTACTGAATAATATACAGTAAGAAACAAGTTGTTTTAGTTGAACTAAACTACACCTTTAATGGCCTCCTATCTACACACATACCTACTCTCATCTGACTCCTAGGCTCTAATTCTGCCTAGATGAAACAACATAGTAGCACTATTTGATATATTAGGCACACAGAGTTCCATCATTTTACTTACATTCCAATTTTAGAATTGTATGAGGCGTAACCACGCTTCTTCACAATTTCAAATTATGATTTAAAACACTATTTTGTAAGTTCGAAAGTCTCGAATATTTTATTCTCGTATCACTAGAATAAAATCAGAAACAGAAAAAAAAACAGGTAGAAAAAAAAAACAGACACATGACGAAATAGCTATTATAAAAACAGAAACAGAACAGAACCGGTAAATAAAAAACAGGTCATCTGTTTCTGTTCTGTTTCTGTGTTTTTGCAAAAACAGAACAGAAGCAGGTGTTTTAAAAACAGAACAGAAACAGAAAACAGAAACAGTGTCCATGCTTAATTCCCACTAGTCTAAATTTGTTCAATAGCCATATTGAACATAACGGTTGTACCGCCCTATTGATGTTTGTATCATTCGACAATCAGATACAGATAAATGGATGTTACACCCGTTTAGCTGGGCTTGTTTGTAAACAAGAAAAGTTCCCGCTTGTTCCCTTTTAAAATTCAGCGTAGCAACAAAGGAGAGAATTTACGCAACGAAAAATGTTTAATAATTGAATAACAACTAAAAGAAAATCTTAGAAATAGTCCTTTTCAGTTATGAATGGACCTAAGATGGACCAAGGGACCAAAATATATTTTCATTTTGATGTCCTTGGCAATTTGAATATGTGCATTATTATATATTCATCGTATCCTTATGATTTTATTGATTTATTTATTTGAAAACTCATCACACAAAGAAGGAAAAATACGGAGTGTAAAAAAGAACAAAAACATGCCAAACACGAGGCAAACTGCAGTAAATACAGGATTCAAAACTTAAAATTCTATCCCAGGGTTTGCTCCATCTTGAACGATTTTATCATCAACGTTTCCTTAGAGTTGACAAATTTGAGCCCAGTCCTTTTCGGCCTTTTCCTCCTTTTGCCACCTTTTCCTCCTTTCCACCCTCCTGTCAGACAAAATACGATTCGCTGTTGATTCTACCGATTTTGCAAATTTTCGGGTTGTCAAGGGAACCGAAGCAGCATATATTTCAATTAGGCACCACCTTTAGATAGCACGCTACAGATGGCGTTTCCGAAATGCTGTGAAGTCTAACTCACTTTTTCCTACTACATATAGCTTCTTTGAAGCGTAACTTAGTGTTTAGTAGGTAAGAGTGTATCAAAACACTTATTAATACAAATATTCATCTTTTTTCATCGAAGAATACGGAGTGTAAAAAAGAACAAAAAAATTACGAGGCAAAACTGCAGTAAATACTTTGATAAATTTCAAGGTCATTATCTATACACTGTGTATTATCAATAAGAGTGCTCAGCATTTCTTACAAACAAGTCTTTAAGTTTTTCTGACTCGAGTTTTTCTTTTCTTTTTCTCTTATATGAAACACAAAAATATATTTTTTTAAATCTGTGTAATGCTTATGCAGTGTAAACTAAGTAAATCTGAAAATTTTCATTTTGTATTGCCATGGCCCAATGGCTTCAAGATCAATAATAAATCATTATTGGGTATAGTTTTTTTTTATGCTGTTTTACTGTGTGTTTTACGTTTTCTTCTTTTTTCAGCTGATAAAGGTTTCTGAATATAAAACCAAAAAGTATTCGGGCTATTTTTTGTCTTATTTACTTACAGAAAAGAAGTCTAAAAATTACTTCCTCGGTTCATCAAACTTTATTTATCAAAATTTAAAGTTAAATCATTCCAAACTTTCTAACCTGTAACAAATTTTTCAATAATAGGTTTTTACGGCCTTATTATACCTTGGAGCCGTGTTTGACAGAGCGACATCGATTTAGCCAGTTTAATCTATATATTTTTTTCAATAGTACTACTACTACTAACAACTCACCACAGAACCAAACCGCCATGACCAACACGGCTACGCATGCTCCTCCTCCATCCCAATCTATTGAAAATCTCCCTCTTTACACCCTCCCAGAAAGTTCCGATTTCCCTGAAATCTTTCTTTATGACATCCTCCCACCCCAATCTCAGACGACCTGCTTTCCGTTTACCCCTTGACGGTTGGCCAAAAAGAACAATCTTCGGCAATCTGTCATCCTTCATCCGAAGAACGTTCCCTAGCCTTCTCAACTTTTTCTCATTATAGCCCTAGAAAGAGGGGTAGAACCACATTTTTCGCACAGTCTACTGTTTGAAATACGGTCAGTCATCCTGGTACACAGAAATCAAGTTTAATTCCTTCTCCAAGAAAAATTCAAAGTATTATCATAATTCTGGTGCGGTGAACGGATAGAAATGAGACTATTGAATCAAACTGTTAAGTATCTTGTTTCTTTTTTGTTTTATTTTTATGCAAGTTATAGTGCAGGGTTGTCACAAGATTGCTTGTTTCAGAGGCAAGACATACCTAAAACCTTTAGGGAAATATGCACCCAAAATACAGTAAATACAAACTGTTTAAGCCAATAACAGGAACAAATATCCATAAAAATTGTACGTAGTAAAAATACAGAGATAGTTGTACAGACTATAAAATTTTTAAGCCTTTTTGGTACTTTTATGATATAGCCCCTGCCGCTCAAGTTGTTCATTCATTGACGCATTCTAGAACCGACTTTTTTTGTTAGTTTCTTTCAGCTTAACGTGAGACAAGACAAAGAGAAGTGACAGAATAAATGGAAAACATATAATTCGGGACACATATTTACACATTAGGGAGGGGGGAGGGGGGGGGTAAAGTATTTGGACAGTGTGAAGTTATAAAACAATTCTTACTTCATAATATGCAGAATAATTATACCTAACACATTACGCATGCAGACCCGCTATACTTTACCCCCCCTCCCTAATGTGCAAATATATAGCCCAAATTCATTTCTAAAGTATTATATTTTTATCATACTTAGGTATATTTCATTAGGATTGAGCGTCAGAAAAACATATTAGAAGAATATTAGGTAGGGGGTATATCATACAAGTACCCCTTTTCTTGATCCAAACTCTAATCCACCGTAGATTCCTTAAAATCATATATCAGCTAAAAATGCTGGTTTCTGAGCTATCAAATACTTGAGCGGCTTGATTCTTCCCTCTCCTTCAAATTTTACTCTCTGTACTTATAACCACCAGTGCTTCACATAAGAGACATTAAAAAGAGATACAAGGAAAAGGACAAAATATTTAAGTAACAATACCATTCTAGCAGCTTGGAGCCATGCAAGAGTCTTAAGGCAGCCTCATAATTCTGCTCCCATATAAAAATAGTTGCTCCAACTATGATTATTCCATAATTATCGGGGTCAATGGGAGCATTCATTTGACTATTCAAGGCTTCCACAACAGTTGTCCTAAAAAAAAAATATTATTTTATTTTGGGGAATATGGCTGAAGATAGAACTCATCATTCCGTCATGGACGTTAGAAGTCTTCTGGTGACTATAATAACTGTTACTAATGGCCCTATACTTAGCAAGAGAATCCGCTTCTTAAAAAAAAAAAAAAAAAAATAAAAAATAATAATAAAAAAAAAAAATCGAGACAGAAAACTATTATTTCGGTTGACATATTTTTTTTAGAATTACCATATCCAGTTCAGTTTTAGTTCTCATTCAGTGAACATCTAAAAAGCGGATTATATAAATATGATTGAAATTGTGAAATACATCATCCACCAATCAATTTGCTGGACTCGTAATATACATCTCCTGCAGAATTTGTCGAAAAGTTAAATATCTTTCGATTTTGCTGAGAAGTTCACTCGGAATTACTGTTAGCCATGGCATTATTAAAGGCGGCTTAGGTAACTGCACGCTTTGAGTCAGCGTGGATTAATTGATTCTTCAAAAGGTACGCCTTTCTATTTTAAGTAGCTAGTAATTACCATCAAGATGACGGAATCAACAGAAATCCAGCTACAGATTAAAAAAAAAAAATTAACTGAAATGTCAATAGAGCTTAAAAAACTGGATACCCTGTGCGAAAAGGTACAAAAATTATCTGTAGAATTTTCGTCAATTTCGGAATCTCTTAATAAGAAAATTTGTGAAGTGGAAAAAAGATAGGAAAATACAGAGGCGGAAGTTCTTGAGTTGAAAATGGAAGTTGCAAAGAATAAAAAGATAGTGGATAGAATTGAGGCGGATCAAAATAGGTGCAATGTGAAACTCTACAATTTTGACCAAAAGATAAGGGGGTTCTAGTCTAAAAGAGGACATTCTTGGATGCTTAAATGAAATTGTAGGAGGCACCAGGCTAATGCAGACAGATATCAACGATACTCTTCGTTTACCTTCAAAATAGGAAGTCAGACCAGTCGTAATTAAATTAGCGTTTAAGGAATTGAAAAAATCCATATTTACTTCGGCTGCACTTTTCAAAAGGTTTCATTTGTCAGTAGCCCCAGATTACACTTCTTCAGATTTATTGGCACGCAGTAAGTTGATACCAATTTTGGAAGCCGTGCGTACGGAAGGCCATTTACGTCCAAAGCTGAGGGGTGTGAGACTTCGTGGGGATAAGATTTTTGCATACGATAGTGAATTGGGTAAAGTGAAAGACATTTATCGAGAACAACGAAAAGTTATAGCAGTAGAGGAAATGAGAACCCATGATCATCATAGTTCAGACTTAAATCGTAATATGCACACGGGCAATGAAGTAATGGACAATGCAAGTTCACTCAGTAAAGAAGGATCAAAGTCAGTCACGCATGGGGCAGTGAATGAAGTTAAAAAAAAAAACGTACGAGTGATGAGGTGGCTAGCCCCCATAATGATTTTAAAGAACTTGGGACATCCTACGCTGGTGCAAATCAGAGTAATCAGATTATTTCGCGTGCGAAAGGAGGATCGGTAAATTCTGCTGCTAGTGGCCAGAGTTTTGGAAGTGCTGCTTCTGTATTCAGTCTAGAAGAGAGGGACCCGGCTGCTTTTGTTGGTGGGCAGTATCATGAACCTGCGGTGGATTTAGCTCAGCAGAGTGTGAGACAGGGCAAAAGAAATAGTAAGAACATTCATCCTTTGGAAAAAGACAAAAGCGCAAAAAAAAATGCTCGAGAAAAGGTGGCGATTTAGGATCACGAATCATTTGGGACCCACCAAATTGTGAAAGCTCCGGTTTTTTATCAGGAGCATCCTATTTGGGGGCATATAGTAGTGCCTGAGAACCAGTCAAAATTGCCAAAATAGGGAATACGGGGCCATAGTGAATCGTGTTTAAGTTTTGTAGTTTGGAATTTACAAGGTTATAGCAGGAAAAAGTTAAAAAATCTATTAGAGTCAAGTAGATCAGCCAGTAGTGAAAGTTGGGATGTTGTTTGCCTTATAGAGACGTGGAATTCTCTAGATGAATTTTCGGCATGTGAAGATTTTGATGTTTTTGAGTGTCGGAGAAAAGTTTCGGCAAATGGTAGATATTATGGAGGAGTTTCGGTGCTTGTAAGGAAGGGTGTATTTAATTTATTTCGTAGGCTAGAAAGTGAGTCTGAAAATTCATTATGGTTATTATTACCAGTTAAAAATTCACCTTGTTGTGTGTGTTTTTTATTTGCCTCCGAATAATAGTTCTTACAGGCGTGAAGATGCATGGGAATTGGTTGAAAATGAAACTCAGTTGTATAAAAGAATGTACCCTTACCGTAATTTTGTTTTTCTAGGGGGCTTCATTGCATATACTAGTGAAGAGGATGAGTTGCAGGTTGGTGAACCCCTTGTAAATGAACCAGGTCAGAATGATTGTTTGGAGAATGAATGCGAGTATGTTTTTCCTATTAGGAAAAGTAGGAATAGGTCTCGGAAAATAAATAGATCGGGAAGGAATTTAATAAATTTTTGTAAAAAGGAAGGTTTACCAATCATGAACGGAAGGTTGGGGGGAGACCTCAGGATACTAGAGTTGGTTGGATCTGACCATCTGCCAGTGAGTATTGAGCTGAGAGCGTGTATTGGACGGTCCGAAAGGGGAAATGAAAGGTCTACGTGTGAGGAAAGGATCCGTAAACCAGTTTGGATAGCCAAGGAGAAAGAAGAATTGGTTAAAATGGAACTAGAAAGTGAGGAATTTCAGAATGATTGCCATTCGATTTTGAGTTTTTCAGAACCAGCTGAATTTCATCAAACTGTTTCGGTAATTACAGATAGAATTTATGAGAGAATCAAGCATTTATCTCAGGATCAAAAACATCCGGCCAGAAAAGATGAGGATTTTTTTCGATGAGGAATGTAGGCAGAAAAGGGAAGAGGTAATTAGGGTTTTCAGGCTACTTAAAGCCACAGACCCATTGGATCAGGAAACAAATTTTCGTAGGTTAGCTGAATATAGAAATCTAAGGTCGGATTATAATGAGGTTAAAAGAGTTAAAAAGAGAGAGAGGCAGATGAAAATTAATGAGGAAAGATTATAGTGTGAATAACTCAAGAGAGTTTTGGTCGGTAGTTAAATGTTCAATCCAGGGCCCGGGAATAAGAGGAGACGTCCCAGCAGTTGAGACATGGCCAGATTATTTTGAAAATAGGGAGTCAGAATATGTTAGGGCGAATGAGTCAAATGGTTCAGAGGATAGAGAGTTAGGTCTAGGGACGGCAACATCTCCTTTAAGACAGAATGGTTACGATTTAATTAGGCCTGTATCTCAACAAGAAATTTGGGATCAGTTGAAAAAGATGAATAGAAATCCGTGTCTAGGAACAAATGGTATATCTACCAAGGCCCTGAGGTTAGGAAGGACAACTTTAATACCCATGTTGGTCGCAATTTTCTCGTTTGTAGTAGAGAAAGCTTGTTGGCCTCGCTCATGGGACATTTCTGTAGCAGTGCCTCTTTTTAAGAAAGGTATCAGGAAGTTGCATGAAAACTAGGTCTATGTTTGTGGGGACTGTGGTAAGTAAACCGTTTTGTAAGGTTCTGGAATTTAGGCCAAAAGATTGGTTAGATAAGAAGGAAATACTCAGCCCGATACAAGCGGGATTCAGATCGACATTCAGCACTATTGACCATATTTTTACTTTGGATGTATTGAGAAGGAAATATGCTAGAGGAAAAAATGGTCGGTAATTCATAGTATTTTTAGACCCAAATAGTGCTTTTGATTTGGTAAATAGGAGCTTAATAATCGAAAGTATATTATAATTATGCTCGCCTTCTAGCTTTGTAATAGTAAAAGAAGGTGTATACCAGATGGTGATATTTTTTGTTAGGGTTGTGGGAGATTTTTTCTGGCTGGATACGTCACATGTGGGTTCGAAACAAGGATGTACTTTATCTCCTAAGCTCTTCTCCTTGTCTGTTAATTATTTAGATAGGTTTATGAAAAATAATTGCCCAATGTGTGGATGTGTGAATGAAAACTTATTTCATCTGAGTTGCGGAATGAATGTTTTGGACGAGTGTTTGGGAGTGAATGCAGGTTAATTGAGCGGGTGGCTGAGAGGAATGCATGTGCTATTAAACAGTTGTGTAAGTTTCTTCGTTTAGGGGTTAAACATAGGGAATCATGTTTGAGGGGATAGCCTGTTATTATTTTTAGGATTTGAATTTTATTATATAGTGTTTGTTGGTGAAAAAGTCTTTCTTTTTTTTATCGTTTTGTTGTTCTATTTTATTTTTTTGATTTTTATTATCTCAAGCTGTATTTTGTTCCTGACCTTTGTTTGTAGACTGTATTATGTGTTGCTATGGCCCACAGGCTTTTTGCAATAAATCTTATCTTATTGAAACTTCAACAGAATACATACTTTATAAACTACTACTGAAACTGATAACTCATTGTAGAACTATTGGCCATCTCATTGGCCATCTGAGGCCAACGCAGCTACACACGCTTCTCCTCCACCCTAACCCGTTGACGCCTTTTCTCTTTAATCCCTCCCAAAAAACTCCGGTTTTCTTTAAATCTCTGTTTATGACTTCTCCTGTGCTTCAAATTGAGTCTGGGGGTAAAAAAAAATGCATTACTTGTGTCATGTGTAGGCCTCCCAGTTCCAGCACTTCGGATTTTTCTCGTAGTTTTGGGGAGCTGACAGAGGCAGCTTTAGGGGGGAGATAGAGGGAGCACTTGCCCGGGCGCAGAAAATTTAGGGGCGCAAAATTTCAAATAAATAATCTAACGTTTATAATCATTTCGTAATTTTATTTTTATTAAAATGAAGTAGAGGACACAGTTGGCAAAATTCTGTCAATAAATGAAAAAATTTCTAAAATTTGGGCAACAGGGGGGGGGGATGCTCTAAATAAGATTTTGCCCCAGGCGCAAGAGAGGGACAAGAATCACCACTGGGAGCTGATGCGTGGGGTGTCTCATGCAAGACATGATTTCATCTCCATGGGCAATCTTAACTTAGATTTGTTGTATTTGCGTCGACATAATTTGATTTTTTAAGCCTAATGGTTGATAATGATTTTTTCCTTTATCATCTATTCCTATGCGTATAATTGCGTATATTCCTAAGCGTATCATCCGGCGACTCTAATCGATGATATATTTGTTGGTTTGAAGTTTTTGAGTCGGAGTGGATTTGGCTCTCTACTCTTGCTCAGATGATTTGCCAGTTGTACTTTTGCTTAAACAGCCTTTCATTTTAGGTAAAAAAAAAAACTGAGTGCGAAAAAAAGGGCAAAGATTCGTGAGTATATCATCTTAGTATATCAACTAAGGTTGTGGCATGATTTAAGTTGTATTTTAAAGATGACGTCTCTGTTGTCTTTGATCATACATTGGAAATCATTCAGCCAGTGTATAATTAGGCGTGCCCTTTCAAACTGGTAAAGCTTAAAAAGTGTGGCCCAGGAAGATTTGGATCGCCGATAAAATAATGGAAGCGTCAATCTTAACAAATAGACTCTATGTAGAGTATCCTAATAATGTACGTAAAACTACATTCATATCACTTCAAACGGGATTTACTCCTGATTCACTGAAACGAGACAAAGTAATTCCCCCAAATAAAGGACACATAGATGAAGCACAGAGACTGCCACTGAAGCCTAAAGTATTTTGGCCCGTTTAGACCCCCCCCCCCCGACAATTTTTCAGGCCGTACGCAGTGGCAGCTGGACAAGGCCCCGTGCACCAATATGGCCGCCTCTGCTTATTCAGAAATAAATATATTTATTTCAAGTATTTTTAATGGCACACTTGTATGTTTACCTTGACGATGGAGAGCCTAGGTAATCTGCAAGTAGCTTCAGAGGTTTCAAGATGACACTGCTAGAGGATTTTACTTCATCATTGACGAGGCCATACTTCCTTTGGGCCAAGTAAGACCTGTATAAAAACCAATCTCTTTCAATATTAACAGCAGGTTCTGAGGACTAAAATAAGAAAAAAGAATAAATATATTGGTATATATTATAAATAATAACATATAAAGTAATAATAATATACAATACATATATATATACATATATATATATATATATATATATATATATATATATATATATATATATATATATATATATATATATATATATATATATATATATATATATATATATATATATATATATGCATATATCAGAAACATCCAAGAAGTAGAAATAAAAATACGATAGCAAATAAATGAATAGGTCATCGAAATAAAGTTAATACACATAATGAACTTGAATAATCAAAAAAAAAAAAATAGATACATCATAGTCATAACAAAACGAGTAATTCGATCAATTACTAGGGATTTCACCAAATTACAAACAGTCATCCTACTTGATTTGAAAAATATTTTTTTAGTAGTTCTAACTAATTAAGTTTAATCACTAACAAAACCATAGGAACTTAATCTCGAATTTAAATTTCTGCAACATTTTTTGGATTGAAAGGTCATTTCACTAAACATTCTTTTTGTTGATATTTCTGACACTTTAAAATGTAGAAATTATAGTAATCTCTTCGTAAGAGTGGTCATCGGGTGGACGGGGGTGATTCCACTCTACATTTGGTCTTCAATTTAGGGAGTCCACCCTAGGCAAGGTCAGAAGGGGTAAAAATACAATTTGCGGTAGTATAATAATATAATATGTAATTGAAATATATATAATAGAAAGGTCGTTTCCTATTAATTCAAGTACGGGAAAATCAAAAATGACATAAGAAAAAAAATTCTATCATTTAATAACATCATTTGAGAATTCACTACAGAAAAAAAAAACACATTAAAAATAAAACCCCAAAATATAAAAAATAAATAAATAACTTGATATACTTCTTTAGGTCAATGTTCAATACATACACTTTGCTCAGGAGTAAAATTTCAAGATCTTGAGAGAAACTGTAAGGACTGGGAGCCCTGCATATGACAAGATGAAAATATCTTGCTGTCAATTCCTACATTTGGACAGGGAATTTGGGTAGAAAAATGTCACTACTAGTGTGGAGTAAAAGCGAGAAAGCATACACAGCTTTCAAATTTTTTTAGGTAGCACTGTATAAAGTTGCTTTTTTCTTAGTTGTTTAAGTATCAACTTGAGTTTCATAATGTTACACTGTTTACAAAGTTAACGTTACAATGAGTTTCCTAACAGAAATAACGTTGTTTTTTCTTAGCTGTTTCAAGACCAACTTGAGTTTCCTAACGTTACACTATTTACAACGTTACCATTACACTGAGTTTCCTAACACTAAATAACGCTGTTTTTCTTAGTTGTTCCAAGACCATTTTGGGTTTCCTAATGTTACACTGTTTACAACGTTAACGTTACAATGAGTTTCCTAACAGAAATAACGTTGTTTTTTCTTAGCTGTTTCAAGACCAACTTGAGTTTCCTAACGTTACACTATTTACAACGTTACCATTACACTGAGTTTCCTAACACTAAATAACGCTGTTTTTCTTAGTTGTTCCAAGACCATTTTGGGTTTCCTAATGTTACACTGTTTACAACGTTAACGTTACGCTGAGTTTCCTAACACTAAATACCGTTGTTTTTTCTTTGTTGTTTCAAGATCTCAACTTGAGTTTCCATATTTGACATTTTCCAATACTCTGTCATAAAAACTAACCGGTAAAGTTCTTGCTAAATTCACAGAATTTTTAGAAATCCATCCATTTCAAAAAAAAAAAAAATAGAATTTAGAAAAAACACCTACAACCAAACCGTTCCTGTTGGTGAACATCTTGTAAATAAAAATCAAAATTCTAAAAAATGTAATCAAAACCCAAGAGCCCTCCTCTTATTTCGGAAATAGAATTTTATAACGGAAAACGGTAGTTTTCCAAAATCAAAGTACTGTGATAAAAAAAAAAACTAATCTTAAAATCACCGTCAGGGTTGAGAACTGAGGGGTTGAGTTGAATTAAATCAACTAAATCACTTCTTAGCTTTTAAATTTTTTTAAATTTTTACCACAAAGCTTCCAGCATGATACTTAGTAGTATTTATTTTAAAGTCCATTTGTGTAACAATACGATTTCCAGTCTAAATGCACTGCTCACATCTGTTGTATTTTAAATTGATTTCAGGAAAGATCTAGTTAAAAGTTTATAGTAAAGAACACGGGGTTAAGGAGGGTTGCCAGCATCACTCTTTACTTTCATTTGAAAAAACCTGTTCTATTTTATTTCTACGATCGGATTAAGCTATTCAATAAATCAAAATCCCACCGTTAATCTTTCCAATTAGCTACCAAAACTGTAGCCGATTAGCAATACTCATCTCCAAACAGATTTTCGGAAACGAATTTCGGAAACAAATTTTGCGCACATGTCTAGCAAGATCCCCATGTCTAGCCATGTGTCTTGTCACACACACGCCTGAGCTGCTCCTGTCTACAGGCCATATTTGGTGTTCAGCTGCAATAAACTTAAGTCAAGCATCTAGGTCTAGAGTCCAAAGCTTTGTGTCTAGTATTTTAAATTCTAGAAATCAGAAAATTTCTTTGTCACTATATTTATCGTATGTGCTTAAATATGCTGTTCACATGTTTGTTTATCTAGACTTCTGTGCCAAAAAAAAAGCTTGAACAGAAAGGCATGAAGTCTAGCTGGACCTGCAAGTGGCCGCTGCCAAAGGAAAACAAGGAGACAATGCAAACCTTAGCTAGAGCTAATTTTAGTTAATCAGATTTTTTCAGTAAACCAAAAAATTCAACGGAATACCTGATTGGATTAAACAAGCACTACCCAAATCTTGGCCTTAAACAAATTTCACTGAGAACAGGCCTTTAGATAGAAAAAAAAAATACACCACCATTTAAGATTACACAACATAATACTAATTTTAGTTATAAAAACATGAATCAGTTTTGTTTTTCTCACTCACTATTTTTACTTTTGCTATACAGTAGGCCAAAGAAAAAAGTACTATTTTTTCCAAAACAGCACAATAAGTATGTCCAGGAAAAATATTTTCTATAAGCCACCTTAGTTGAAACTATTTTATAACTGAAAAAAAAGTTTACATAAACAAAGAATATGCCTGTTTTTCAAAAATTTCGGATTGGATATAAAGAAACAAAAACCTTTCTTTGATTGTAAATGTTAATTAATTAAAATCCCAAGTACTCCCCTACATATGGCTAGACCCCAGAAACTATACAAAAAACCTGCAGTTTCCATATTCAATATGTCTCCGTCCTTCACTCATATAGTTGACAAATATAATTACAGTTCTCAGGATGCTTCTTATTTTATGGAAAAAAAAGTTTAAGTATTTTAAACTTCGAATCCCTAAGAGTACTTTGTATTTCTTAGCTGAGACAAACTTAGTTTACAATTTAAATCTGTTCTAAAATACTTACCTCAAGTTTCCTGACTTCATTTATACATTTTTGATAATTTCCAACATAAAAAGCATACTTGATGTCATATAGTACATCCACATCTGCGTCGTGACGGACCATTTATCTCAATCTACAACATAAAAAAAATATCAGTAATTTTTATTGTACTGATATCTGTACACAGAGGTAGGGGAAACGGTTGCATTTTCCCATGAGTTTTATTGAAGGATCTCTAGAAAAATTTGCTGAAGAATACCAGAAAATTTAAGGATGCTTAGGTATTTCCCTTGGAAACTCGTGTGATAATCAGGGTTGCCATCACGGTCAGTTCCCTAAAGTGCTAAAATTGCCCAAAGTTGCATGCTCCACAGCATTTTTCGATGCTACAGCAAAATAATTGACTGTGATAGCGCTAATTAGCACACTTTCGTGCTATTTTAGCAATCATGAGCACATGTTACAGAGTTATACATAATAAAATAGTGCTTTTGTGCTACTGGGGGCAGCCATGATCAAACCTCCAATAAGATATTGCCTACACGCAAGTGCTTTAACCTCAGTCCTTTCAATCTCAAACTTAGAAATGCCCTACTGTGTGTTAGATGACTATTATATATTGTCTTTAAAAACAATTATAATATTTATTCATTCTTTTGATATAAGAATTGTCCAAAAGAATTTATAAAAACAAAACAAAGCACTTTGTTGCCCCAAAAAACTTGTAATAGACACAAACCTAACCTTGCTCATGTAATTTTGTGGATTAACTGCGAACGAGACAAACCCAATCAGTAGATAACACCCTAGCTTTCACTATAGTAAACGGCCATAAGGTTTGAATGCATTATTATTTTTTTTACCAGGGACATATTTGTTAGGAAATCGGAAGTTCTTGTGCCCTTTTTAAGATTCAAAAGTGATCAGAGGGTAACCAGCCCCCCCCCCAGCATATTTATTGGGCCTTTCAATTATGATGAACCAAATGGCCATCTCAAATTTTTATTCAGATGTCTTTGCAGAAAAAAGGGGCATGGGAAGAGGGCTAGTTAGCCTCTAATCTCTTTGATCACCTAAACTTTTAATTTGTTATTTGAAGGAGCCCTCTCCTGACCTTCTAGGACCCTTGATTCAATACAATCATTCCTGGAGGAAACGAAAAAAAAAACAAAAGAAAAACAAAGAACACACATCTGTGATCATTCTTTGGCAAAAAACATTTGCAGAATTCCTATTTTTTGCAGATGAGAGCTACAAACCTCTACAGTAGGGTTCTCTGATCGTTTTGTAGTTAGTGAGGGGGGAAGATGCCTAAGAGGCTTAATTTGAATGCAAAAACATCCCAACTCTCATTGAGCCTTTAGGTGAATGCCACCGGCGGATCTAGAGGAAAATCTTGGGGGGGGGCCGCGCCGGACACAGGGCGCCAAAAACTGATTATACAGGACTAATTTGATAGCTCTTTATTTAAATGAAAACACTGCCAAATATGCTCATAAAGGTAAAACGTAAGTATATACCATCTTTTGAATTCCAAGGGGCCCCCGTACCAAACAGGTTTTTCTGTTAGGTAAACAGGTCATTACACTCTTTGTCAAGAGGATTTACGCTCGGGTAATTAAAGAATGTGATGCTTGCATCAATAATACAAAGAATAAGCTCAGACACTTAATAGATTTGACGTTTACAAGAGACATTGCTAGAGAGTATTCAATAGCTTAATTGAAAAGTAACGATAGAATGACATTGTGACTTGATCTAGCTTTACCTCGCCGATGTGATCTGTATAATACATAAGTAACGTTTGAAAAATATTGTCAATTTAAACAGAACCGGCTGATAAGTGTTTTGAAGGGGATGGGTTGCATGGAGGGGTGAGTTGCACGAGGGTTCAGTTAAAGGGGATACAGTTGCACGGGGGGTTTCGGTTATACACGGGTTCAGTTACAAGGGGATTCAGTTGCACGGGGGTATCCCTTTTTTTCGAAAATCGGGCTCCCTGTTTTCAAAATCCCTTTTTCTTCTGAGGCTTGGAGCATTTGTGTCAACAATACAAAGAATAAGCTCAGATACTTAATAGATTTGACGTTTACAAGATACATTTCTATAAAGTATTCAATAGCTTAATTTAAAAGTAACTATAGAATGACTTTGTGACTTAATATAGCTTTACCTCGCCGATGTGATCTTTATTATCCATAAGTAACGTTTGAAAAATTTTGTCAATTTAACAAGAAACGGGGGAACCATTTGTTGAAGGGTAGGGGTTGCATAGAGATGTGTCCTGTACGGGGGTTCGGTTAAAGGGAATAAGGTTTCACAGAGTGTGTCGGTTATACACGTGTTCAGTTACAAGGGGATTCAGTTGCACGGGGGTATCCCTTTTTTCGAAAATCGGGCTCCCTGTTTTCAAAATCCCTTTTTCTTCTGAGGCTTGGAGCATTTGTGTCAACAATACAAAGAATAAGCTCAGATACTTAATAGATTTGACGTTTACAAGAGACATTGCTAGAAAGTATTCAATAGCTTAATTGAAAAGTAACGGTAGAATGACATTGTGACTTGACCTAGCGTTTCCTCGCCGATGTGATCTGTATTATACCTAAGTAACTTTTGAAAAATATTGTCACTTTAACACGAACTGGCTGAAATGTGTTCTGTGGGGTCGGGGGGGCAGCGCGGGGGGACGGGCCCGCAGGGTCCGAGCCCGGTGCGCCAGGTTCCTAAAGGGTTTCTATTAGACCCTTGGTCAGTGACACGTGGAGACAGGTGCACGGATGGGATCTCTTTTTTTCGAAAATACTGCCCCCTGTTTTCAAAATTCATATTTCTTCTGTGGCTTGGAGCATTTGTGTCAACAATAAAAAGAATAAGCTCAGATACTTAATAGATTTGACGTTTACAAGAGACATTGCTAGAGAGTATTCAATAGCTTAATTGAAAAGTAACGATAGAATGACATTGTGACTTGACCTAGCTTTACCTCGCCGATGTGATCTGTATAATACATAAGTAACGTTTGAAAAATATTGTCAATTTAAAGAGAAATGGCTGAAAAGTGTTGTGCGGGGGAGGGGGTGCAGCGCGGAGTGACTGGCCCGCGGGGTCCGTTCCCGGAGCGCCCCGGTCCGGAAGGGGGGTGAGGAGACCCGGTGTCCGTGAACCGGGGGGTCAGGGTCCTTGAGGGGATCACTTTTTTTTGAAAATCTGGCTCTCTGTTTTCAAAATGCCTTTTTCTTGTGAGGCTTGGAGCATTTGTGTCAACAATACAAAGAATAAGCTCAGATACTTAATAGATTTGACGTT
>NC_142808.1:13630695-13674193 GCF_049724085.1 Artemia sp. Qi Xiang Cuo | reverse complement strand
ATCTTAACTGCACTTAAGTTTTCAATAAGCACCCTAGCCTTTGTAACCTTATGGTTTTTATCTAAATTTATATTTTTGGTACTGTGGCTATCTGTCCTTATGACAGAACCGGTCGGATTACAATCTTATACAGGTACTTTGTCTTATTTGGAGCTAAGTTCCAGTTCTTTCCCACTAAGTTCCGTTGGCCCTGGAATAGACAAGCTGTAGCTTTCCGTGCTATCTACACAGTGAGCTTTTCAGCTTCTATTGGGATAGATCTCTTTGTAAAGGTATAAAACCATCCAAAGGTACTTCACCTGTCTTTTCAGGGAAATTGGGTGGTCATATTTTTTTTAAAGCGAGAGGAGCTTTCTATTTCCTCTCTTTTGTAAAAGTTACTACTTTGCTCTTTTCTAGAGCTAAATGTAGTTTATGTATTTGTGACCATATTGGGATTTCATGTGGCACATGCTTTCCTATTGCACATAGTGCGCTCAAACATTTTCCTCTCAACAGGGATACTCGATTATCAGCTTTTATCTGCTTATATCTGGGATATTATTTTAACAAACTTAATACACTGATTATAACAAGATCTCGCATACACGGAGAGATGATTCCCCCTCAGGGTTGATTGTTGCTTTGCAGCAACTCTTCGTCTACACTCATGGATTCAACGGATGAGGTTCTGTGCTCTATTAGTTTACTTTTTATTAAAATTTTTACATCATACAAGCTAATTGTTTTTACGTTTTTTGCCACCAATCCAAGGCCCTCAGTCACGTCAATGCGTTGTCCCCTCTTGAACTAGGTCCTAGCCTAGGAGGAGCCCCCCTTCCCCCGCATGCAGTCAACGATCCCTTCAGGTTTACTATCCAGTGCTTATTTAGTGATATATAATTATTCGCTGCCTTCAACGTACCCTTCAGGTTTACCATCCACTGCTTATTTAGTGACATATAATTATTCGCTGCCTTATGGGTTAGCTTCTTGAATGGCCTCCAGCCATGGGCTCAACCGAGAAGACCGGACCGACCCTAGAATCAACGTATGAGTATGGTTGGAGAGATTTTCTAACTTTCGTCATACATGTACTTCTTTTCGACCGCCTGACATATCCGATTTCTGCCATCAAGTTTATCACAGCCACCTACTGCCATTCCTTTGCTCCGAGTTCAGGGTTCCACCAAGATATCGCTTCCCCACCCACGATTATTTTTCGACCAAATAGCTTACTCAAGCAACCATCAAAAACCCGGTACATACAGGGGTATCGCATGAAGAAAGTAAACATTTGAGTTCATACAAACATATTAGAAAATCATGTAGTTCAAAAGCGCTGTTTCAAGCCACCTCTGTATGTCTTTTCTCTGTCGGCAGAGTGCACCTTTTATCCAATTTATATAAGACAGTAACAACCTAATGTCTATACAGCCCATGCAAAATAGAATTACAATTCTGAAAAACGTGATGCTCTTGTTCTATCACTCGTAATCTAATCTTCTTTAATCTAGGAATATTTGAGTTCATACAATTTTATTAAAATACCATATATTGTTCGTCTTTATTTTGTGAGTAAACTGCTCATTTATATAGAACTTCTAAGAGAGAGGAACGATAAAACTGTGCGGATGACTTCTCATCTGTATGTCTGTAAGTAAACAGCAAACTAGAATATTGACTAGAATTTTTGTATTGAGAGTTCAAGCAATTACAGCCCTGTTCTGGTAGGGTTTCGAACAAGCTTTTCACAAGGTTGTGTCTTTATAAGGATTGAACAAATATAACAAACAATTATAAATTGTTTCTAGGGATTAGCATGAAACTTAAATAGAAGCTGAAATCTTGATTCATGTTCAGTGGGATGGTGAAATTTCAATTGAAGATTTTAAAGTATATCAAATAAAAATCTGGATGACGATCCATATTTTTTAATTTTCGGTTGCCAGTAGAAGGCTTTAGTCCTGCTAACAATGTAGGAAGTAATTCTTACAGTTTTTTAATTCAGCACATTGAAGGGATGTTTACTGTTCAGCAACTAACCG
This sequence comes from Artemia sp. Qi Xiang Cuo, assembly GCF_049724085.1. NCBI lineage: Eukaryota > Metazoa > Arthropoda > Branchiopoda > Anostraca > Artemiidae > Artemia > Artemia sp. Qi Xiang Cuo. The sequence goes on along the minus strand of NC_142808.1, from coordinate 13,672,166 downwards.
CTTTATTTGTTTGACATAAAAGTGTCACGATGGTTAAGAATATGTACAGAATGCTTATAAAGCCCTGTACTCTGAATTTTCAAATTTTTTGGGGATGTTTGCAAAGCTATATACCATCGACCCACTTATATAACCTTTGCTGCATGCCACACCGATGCTGGTAGGAGCCGAAACTGAAGTCAACTTTTGTTTGGAGTCGAACTGACAAGCTTGCCATTGATTAGTCATCCATAACCTCTGTAGAATTCTAAAGTTAGAAAGACTGCCCCAGCTAACAAATGAAACGTTAGAACAAAAAGTTCTAAAGTAAAGACGTACCTGCTGCTTTAAACAACGTTAACGCGCCATTCTATCGCTTATTGTCGGTGCCATTGACTATGACCGAAATGTGATATGATGGATTTGGAGAAAAACTTCCTATTTGAATCGAGTATCATTGAATCAATTTTGATTATGTAATTTTGCGAATGAATAACATTAATTCGTCTTAATTATACTAGCATTAGTGTCTACCATATTTGAGCTGGTGCAATAAAATTAGTCGTTCAAGGTCCAGTTTCACTGCGTTAGTTCATTTTTATAGTTTTTAGTCAGATGTAATAATTTCAGCAAGTACTGTCAACCCTGTTTTATCGATTGTTGTTGCATAAAATGCATATAGGTGTCACATTTTTGTTGTCCGGATAATTCCCCTATGGAAAATTCGCCGCAAAAGATCCCCCCTACCGTCTACAGACCATTACCACCCCCCCCCCCCCAATAATTATCGCCGTATGTAAAACTGTTCAGCCAAAGGGATAAGTAAAACGACTAAAAAGAATACAGAAAATGTTGGATTCTGGAATTTCTACCTACATTGCAGAATACAGGTGGAATATCTGGTGTAGAAATCCTATGGGGTTTGTCTTTATACTTTTACTTCTTTTTTTCGTGTTTTTGGGGGCTGGTGGTTGAGTTATCATAGCAGAATAAGATAAAGGATAAAGAAAATAATTTGCTTGTCTGTTTGCCGTAAGAAGTTCTGTCCATTTTGAATTTGCTTGGTTCTGACCTGGAGTTTGACTCCTATGTTATTTAAATACAATTAAAAAAAATCGACTTAGAGAAACTTTTAAAAACTTTTGATGTACGCCTAGTGGACGTGTTCTCCATCGCAAAAGGTGAACTGGTATCATTTACTATTGTTGTCGATAACAGACCAAGTCCACAGGAAGCAATTACTCGTACTTCTTAGTCCCAGTCTGTTATGTCTGAGCAATTCAACCTTAGGGCAACCCTTCTACAATTACCACTAAGTTCTTACTTTCAAATAATTTTCTTTAACTTTTATTTAGTACTCCTATGGTAACTACCTCCCCTCCAAAAAAAGAACACGAAAAAAAAATTAAAAGAAAAAAAATGTAAAAATGAATACTGTAGGATACTCTATACCTTATATTCTGCTTATGTTTGGGAATATTGGTAGAATATTCAAAAATCTCTTATGTTCTTTTTATTTTTTTCTTACTTTCCCTTTGCATATGGGGGAAGTTTTCTGGGAGAGGGATTTTTCAGAGAAGGGACGCCTATCACCATTAAGTTGTAATTATATTCTATTGTAGTCGCTTTGGCCATAGAGCCCCCCAGGCTGACCTCTATGGCTAATTTTTCCACCTCTTTGTTTTCATCAGCATTTTTCATCAGCATTCATTCCGCTTACATCTAAGTACACAGACTGTGAAATAACTTGAAAAACCAGTTCCCATTGACAAGAATTGTCATGTTAAGTGGAAATCTTACTTTATAAGACTTGCTATGTTAAGTAGAAATTTTGTGTGAATAATTACAGGCACTGGAATAGTCACTCGGATGCATTTGTGAGGCTCGGCCATCACAGAAAGATAAGTAATTTTTCTAATTATTATAACTATATTTCCGGATTAATTATGACTTCTGTTAATTTTTCTGAAACTCTACAAGAAATTAATCGAAAATTGAACGGAATAGAAATAGTTTCATCGCAGGTTCAAGAACTGAGAAACGACCTATCTACTATTTCGTCGCGAATTGATTCGACAGTAGACAAGTTCTCGGAGGATACGTCACAATTGAAGAAAGATTACCTAAGTTTTCAAGCTGAATTGTCTGCTACTAACGTAAATTTGCAAAGACTAGAAAATGAGTCTAAAAAGTGTGATTTGGTCCTGTATAATTTCGATCTTACAAACAAAGGCTCTTCGTTACGAGAAGATGTAATGAAAGCACTCAACTTACATGTGCCAAATTTAGGGCTGAGAATGATGGACATTAGAGACATTTTTCGGCTAAACGCTAAACAAGGCAAGCGACCGGTGCTGGTTAAGTTTACAAGTGGTTACATTCGTGATACTATATTGCGTTCAAGTGCGCACCTGAAAATGGCGGGTCTTTGTGTTAGTCCCGATTATAAAATGCGTGAGTTGTCTATTCGTAACCACCTAAAACCTTTTCTTGAACGAGCTAGAGGAGAGCATACAGAAGCAAGACTAAGAGGGACAAAGTTATATATTGGTCAACAGTGTTTTACGTATAGCTTTGATAAGCAGTCTGTAGTTGAGGTTACGAATGCCCCTAATATAGAGTCATCAGCGAGTACCATGACCCCTTTTAAGGAAAATTTTGGGCAAAAGTTTCACCGTGAACCTGGGTCTTTATCAGTGCCACAAAAAAGTTTAGCAAAGAGTTTTGTTTCTGAAAATAATTGGTTTAACCTGGAAGAACCTTGCAATTCAAGATCGCTTTCTGGATCTTCATCCTCAATTCAATCTTTTTTTAGTGTAGTGGAGGAGCTTAGTAGTGATAACGAAATAAATGCGGTGAACAGTGACACTTCTGTTATTAAAAAAGGCTCCACATCAACTTTTGTCAGGCCTGTGGGGGCTCCCAAACGTAACAACCAACAAATTATTAGCCCAAATGACCACCTAAGACAGAAGAGCAAGCCGGTTAGACCTGACGACCCTAATAACATGGAGCCTAGGCGGCTATTTAACCCGTCCCAACCCATTGGCTCAAATAGTGGATAGGATAAGCAGGGCCATGGCGCAATTTACGAGTGTCATTTAGCGCATTGGAATGTTCAGGGCTTTTCGTATCTTAAATTAGAGTGTCTTCTTAAATGTTGTGATTTTTCAGTTGTATCATTAGTAGAAACGTGGCTGGAAAAAGAGGAGAGAATAGAAGGTTTTTGTTATTTTGGATCACAAAGAAAGCGATCGCAGAATGGTAGAACTTATGGAGGAGTGGCATTATTGATAACGAATAGATGGCGAAATTTATCTCGATTGAAAAGTGTTTCATGTAATCTAGTATGGGTGCGAGTACCTTTAGGTAGTAACTCTTTTATCTTTTGTTCAGTGTATTTACCGCCGGAAACTAGCACTTTTAGTGATGAGGATACCTGAGAGATATTAGAAAATGATATGGATCGTTTTTCAGAACAGTTTCCGTCCGATTATTTTATTTTTCCAGGGGATTTTAACGGATATACAGGGGAGGATGAAGGAGCCCGTGAGGAGGAGGTGGGTCTCGAACTAGGAAAAACTAAGGGATTTGATATGATTGAGCCGTCGGTTAGGAGGAGGACGAGTAAGGACGGTCATCGGAGAAAGCAAAATTGGGGAAAAAAATTATTTGATTTTTGTGGTAAGCAGAATTTGGTTATTTTGAATGGGAGGACAGGGAAGGATTCAGGAGTGGGGGATTTTACATGTTTTTCTGGTAAATATCCAAGTGTTATAGATTATGGGGTTGTTACTCTGGGGCTTCTGTCTGGTTGTGTGGATTTTGAGGTGATGGCGCTTGCAGGGTCGGATCACGTGCCTATTTGGGTTTAATTAGGAGGGGGAGGATGGGCTGAGAGCCGGAAAAAGAAGTTTGGGGCTAAGGGAAAGATGGGTAATGAGCTTGATTGGAGGGAAGTTTTAAGGTGTGATAATGATAGTGAGGAGAAGTTGAAAAAGGTACTAGTTGAGGATAGAGGGCTGGATTCATTTATTCAGAAGAGTGAGGATATGGCAAGGGAAGGGGATATAGCAGGTTCTGTTGATTTTTTGTCGGGGGTTTTGTATAAGATTGGAACTAATGTGGCATGTAGGAGAAAAAATGGTAGAAGCACTGGTTTGATGAGTTTTTTTGATAAGGATTGTGAGGAAAAGAAGAAGGAGGTTTTAGTAGCTTTTAGATTGCTTAAGGCTAGTAGTACAGTTGATCTGGAAAATAATTTGCAGGTTTTTAGGAACAAGTGAAGGGGATATAAAAGGCTACTTAAGTTGAATAAGAGACGTTCTGAAGAGGAAGAGAGCCTAAAAATACGGGAGAAATTTAGCGTGAATGATACAACGGAGTTCTGGAAGTTAATTAGGAAATCAACAAAAAATAGAAAGTTGACTGATTCAGTCCCTCACGCCGATACCTGGCCAGAATACTTAGAACAAAAATATAAAGAGATAGACACCGAAGAGGACGAAAAGAGAGCTGATGAGGAGATGAATAGTTTAGAAGAAACAGCCGATTTTGAGTTGGATTCAGAGGACGATAAACAACTGGGACCGGTTGGACAGGAGGAAATATGGCACGCCTTGAAAAGCATGAGAGGGAATTCAGCTCCGGGCATCGACGGAGTACCAACTAAGCTGCTGAAATGGTCAAGAGCGTGGATACTGCCAGTGCTTGCATTGATATTCTTGGCAATTCTAAGTACACCTCTATGGCCAAGAAATTGGCAGATATCGATTATGATCCCATTATTTAAGAAAGGAGAAAGAAACCTACACAAGAACTATAGGGGGATAAGTTTAGGAAGTTCTATCAGTAAGCTATTTTGTAGAGTCCTTTCTAGTAGGATGGATAAATGGTTGCATTATAAAGGTATATTAATTGAATGTCAGGCAGGGTTTAGGGAAAATTATAGTACAATTGATCAAATATTTTGTGTACAGGTTTTAGTTAGTAAATATACGAGGCATAAGAAAAATAGGCTATATACGGCGTTTTTGGACATTAGGGGAGCATTTGACGAAGTTTCAAGGAGTTTGTTGAAAGCGGTGTTGGTGAAATTAGGATTGCCAATTAGGCTAGTAGAAGTTATAATGAAAATGTAGGAGATGGTTAAAGTAGTAGTGAAGGTAGGTATTTCTTATTCTAGGCCAGTTTTAAGTACTATAGGCCTCAAACAGGGATGCACACTATCACCGCGTTTGTTTTCTCTTTTTATGAATGATAGTGAGGTGTGTTTTGAAAATAAAACTTCCCTTTATTGAAATTAATGTCACTGGAGCGGCTTTGTTTATTATTTGGAGACGGCATAGTATTGTTTGCAAAATTGGCTCCGAATTTTCGATATGTGTTAGAGATTTTTGATAGCTATTTGGGGAGTAAAAAATTAATTTTAAATATTGAAAAATCAGTTATATTAGTTTTTGGAAATGATGAAAGGGAAAGAATAAGTTTTATTTTAAAGGGAAAGAGATGAAGGAAGTTAATGATTATATTTATTTGGGATTTAAGTTCACAAGTTCAGGGAAATGGAGTAATCAGGTGCAAATAGCGAGTTGGAAGGGTCAGAGGGCTTCATGGGCATTATTGAAGAGTCCCCTTAGGCATCTAGGACCGGCAGATATTAAGCTACAGAAGAGAATTTTTGAGACGAAAGTAGGCCCATCATTGAGTTACGGTGGGGAAGTTTGGGGTTTTGAAAAAGGGGAAAAAATAGAGAGAATTTATTTAGGACATTTCAAGAGACTTTTAGGGCTAAGCGGGAAATTTAATAATCTGGTATTAAAGGGTGATCTATGATTGTTTTCATTGAGAATAAAAAGATTGGTTAGAATGATAGGATACTGGGAAAAGGTGATTGGTTTACAGAATAATAGGTTAGTAAATGCAGCTTATCTGGAGGTGTTGCAGGATAGAAGTAAATGTTCATGGGCTTCCCAGGTGAAATCAATCTTAAATAGTTGTGGATTATCAGGTGTTTGGAATGAAGGGAAGGGGATAGGGCTGGAAGTAGGAAATGTAGCAAAACTAGTAAAGGGAGTGCTTGAAGATCAGGAGATTCAGAAATGGCAGTTTGAAGTCGCGGCCTCGGTGTCCCTCGACGTTTACCGGCAATGGAAGGAGGTCTGGGGATATGATAATTATTTTAAAGCGGGATTAAATAGTGAAGAAATTAAGTGGTATATATCAGGGAGGGGTAATTTTCTAGCACTTGGAGAAAGGAGGAAATATTTAGGGAGGGTAAGGGTAAAGGAGGGTCCTTACTCATGACCTATGTGCGGAGAAAATGGGGAGGATCTGCTTCACTTCATGGCCCTTTGTCCCGAATTACAGGATCTAAGGAAAGATTAATTTTTTGTTAATGTGGGGACAAGTGAGTGGTTGGTTTCAGTAATGGGATCAAAAAATTATGGGACAATAAGAATGATAGCAAAGGTATATAAAATTGGGTATGTCACATAGAGATAGATTTTTGTAAAAAGGGGTGGGGTGAGTGTGGAAAGTATTGTTGTATGTGTGTAAGTTGTTTTCTTGTTTGTTATTTTTGTAGTCATGGCCCTTGATAGATGTAACATACATCTATCTATTTATGTTAGTTTAATGGTATCGTGTGCTTTATTATGTTTTTGTAATGTTTTGTAATTTTGCGTTGTTATTGTTATGTAGGCTACCATACTTTGCTATGAGTGTTATAATCATGTTATTATTTTGTGTGATTTTCCTTTTTTTGCCATGGCCCAAAGTGGCTTTTATTGCAATAAATATCTATCTATCTATCTATCTATCTATCTATCTATCTTTGAAAATCTGACCGAGAGACTTTTCTTGGTGAAACCAGTTCTGTTTTTATTAGCGTTATAAATGGTACTTTTTTAACGTTTTTTATCATAACTTTACGGACCCCCGTAATTTTAGTATTTTACTAGTTTTGCTAGTTACGTATATTAATATTTTATTGACATATCTTACCTTGTAGTTACAAGGTACAAAACCTTGTAGTTTTCGCTGAGCAAAACTAGCGAGAGGATGGCGGAAACAGGTTCGGATATGATATTTATTAGATACCCAGCAGGACGAAAGAAGCGAATGATTGTTAATTCGTTTCGTTGTGGCGTATTTGTGAGTGAATGGCAAATTGGTAATTAGTTCTGTTGTGGTGGTAATTATTTTATCCAAGTTCTATTGCACTGAATGACCTAGAAAGTAACCACTCAATGTCCATGCGTATTTTGGGCGACCTGAAGTCGGGTAGTAAAGGAACGAAAGTTAGCCAGTGTTAAGAGAATTTGATGCTTCAAAGAATCACCCTATCTAGTCCATTATAAACTTTTTTAGATTGTAACGCCAAACTATTTAGAATTTTTTTAGGATCTTGCCATAGCCTTTAGAGTTTGAATAAGAGACCTGAATAAACGACAGAAAACAGATACCCCACGCCTAATTTCCTAAAAATCTTAGAACAACCATTTAATTTCTTTCATTTTGTGTCGATATAGAGATATTCAGTTTAAATGAAACTAAATGAGAATTTCGTTTTTTCCATCCAACGGAGTAGAACTTGCTTTCTAAAGTTCAGGAAAGGGCAGTCCCTAAAAATATTTTATCATATGTACTCGGATAACGCTGATAATCTGTACAAAAGAAATGTCCTTTGATCAACGCGACCGCTTTGGGAGTTCCTGGGATGTCAACCGCTGTGATTGAGAGACTGGCAGACATAGTTTCACTGTCTTTTCAATCAAACTTCATAGTCAAACCACAAATTCTCAATAGCTTTCAATGATAACCAATTCCCTAGGAGAATTTGCTAATTGGCCTTTTTTCCTTGAGACGGTCCGCCAACATTGAGGAAGACAAAATGATTTTGAAGGTATCGAAGCCTCTTGATCAAAAGCGTAAAAGCTTTCGTGCATCATATTTAGAGTCGTGCAATATTTACAGTGATGGCTGAATATTCGACCGACAAACACCATTAGAGTAGAAACAAACTACTTAAATATGGTTTTTATATATGGCCCAGTCCGTTGACTACTTCTTTTTTTAATTTTAAAGAAATATTTCATGATTATATTCAGAAAAATCCAGAATGAAGCCGTCTTGATAGTATAAGAACTAACAAACTAACTTTAGAATTTGTGTCATAATTAGATATTTTCTGTTGTGTAGATAGAAATGAATGAATTTCAGGAGTTTATTTTATAGTTTGTTTGTTTTTTCATTTCAAGTCTAAGGTGTGTTTTCAAATTGTGTATTAGTAGCTGTTGATATTAGGTCAATCATCTAGAGTCAAACGACAAGCAGGTCGTCTACGAATGGGGTGGGAGGATGATGTAAGGAAAAATTTAACGGAAACTGAATATTCTTGGGAGGGTGTAAAAAGGGCGGTTTTGAATAGAATGGGATGGAGGAGGAGCGTGCGTAGCTGTGTTGGCCTCCAGCGGATTATTGCTGCAGTGAGTTATTAGCAGTAGTATTGTTGATATTATGACTCGTGAAACCAGGCTATTACCAGCCTTATAAATGAATCTATTAATTTTGTATGCTGTTTAGTGATTTTGCAGTTGCTATATTAATATTTTTTGGCTTGAATCTTGAAGATGTTTTGTATTCTAATCATTTTGAAGACGATTTGTATACTATGCTTGAATTGTATACTAAGAGTTAAAAGTATCGCAGCTGTTGTGACACAAAACCCACCTAAAAAGGATATACCTTCAGGGGTAGAAAAGCCCTAGAATAGCCTGCAGAAAAAAGACTAATTTGCTGTCAGTTGTCTTTCGTTGGTTATGATATTGGTAAAAGTTTCGCAAAGTAAATTTGAACAAAATCAGACAGTAGTAGCTGTAGCAGTTACGTTGACTTTTTTTATTACTTGATTCATGTTTTTGCTTAATATAAGGTTCAAAAGGCATGCTTCGAAGGACTCGAATCGAATCGATCTTAAAAGGGCTATGAATGACTTATTCTGAGTCATGTCAGAATCCTCATCGTTCCAAGTTTCAATATTTATGCATATTTTTCTTTATTTTAGGAAGCATAAGAAACTGAAGTCTCTGCCTGAATGGAGTCATTACAAGAAGAAAGGACGAAGTAGACATAGTTAGTTTTTAAATACTCTCACGGAAGGTCTGATATTAATTTTGAATACTATACTATTTTCGAGCTTTCTGATTTGTGCCAATTTTGTTCCTATCGCATGTTTCTGTTAAAAATCTTTTGTTTAATACAAAAATTTCCTTTTGATATCTATACACTATTTTATGGATTCTTGTTTTCATATACTTGAGATCTTCACCGTGCGAGTGACCTAGCTTTGACCAAAACAAATGGATTACTTGTGCGTTTATAAATGTTTTCTGCATAATTATTTATGTTCTAAAATGAAAAAAAATCGTTTGCGTTGATGTGATCCTTATTTTAGTTTTGTAACAAAAAAAAAAGCTCAACGTTTTAGTGTGGAAGAAACGTGGTCAGGATTCTGTTTTCCGCGGGATCCAGCGCATTATTTGGTTGGGGGGATCGACCATCAAATGAACAAAACTATGTTGATTTTTTAGCTATGGTTTACCCGAAAAAGTATGCATCTTTACTTACAATTTTGTATGTGGAAGGAATATTCCAGAGAGGAACTGTCCATGGGGGGAAAGGACTTCCGGGGGGTTTACACCTAGCATTATCATTAGGTTATAATGAAAGTCTGTAGTAGTGACTTGAGGAAACAGCCCAAGAGCCCCCGGGCTGACCTCTAGAGTTAATTCTTCCCTCTGGTTGAAGACCTAACCCACAAACTTTCCTTGATAAAATTGGGAAATTTCACGTATTTTACCATAATTTTACGGACTCCGGAAATTTTTTGGTATATTAACAAATATACCAATTTTTTGTGTATATTTTTTTTTGTATTTTGCAAGGTACATTACTGTACCTTGTAATTTTCTGGGGTGGGGAATATTGTCCACACATCCCATGGTCATTCTAAGAAAGTAACCAACCGGTATCGCTATCTTTCATCATTGCGCGTGTATGCTGTGAAGACTTTAGAAACTGTCCGAAATGTCCCACGATTCGAACCAACAGTCACATCAAAAGTTGATTTTTGGATAAATACACATACTCTTTTATTCTTCATAGTTTTTAACGATGTTTAAAATTTAAATAGAATATCGGCCTTTCATAGATATACTAATTTGTAACTACGAGTTTATTCAGTTCCCTGTTTTTAATAGCTAAGGATAGACGGAAATATTTTCATAAAAGTTGAATAAATTTATCTTTCTTGTTAGTTACTTTATAGTTTTTGGTTTATGATAAAATGATAGCATGTATTTTCACTGATATACCCATATTCACTATAATTCGGTTATAGTCAGGACCCATTTTACCAAGAGGTTAAAAACCCGGATGAAGCCTGATTTCATCGTTCATGTTCAGCTCGTTGTCTTTTAGAACCGCCCACACTTGCAGTGGCGTAGTGGGCTAGAATTTCTGTACCAGTAGGCATCTGAATATAATATCTTATAGAACAAGGAGAAAAATTTAATTACCACACGGTATTGAACGCATTTAATATGCATATAGTGTTTAATATACTATAAGAAGGCTAAAGGTTAAATTCTGATTAAATAAATAAAATCGAAAAAGTACAATTCTTTTTATTACAAATAAAATTGAATAAGTAAAATTCGAATAGTGAAATTTCTATTTTCAATTTCAATGCTGTAGTAACTGGAAAAGAGAATGTTTGTAATATACTTCGGTTTCAGTGAAGCGTCAATGTCGCAATAGGCTTTAGATTTTTACAATTAGGGGAAAAGGCAGTAGCTAAATTCTTGTTTGTAGTGGAACTAAATTTGCAGTGAAAGGTTTTGGGAAGAAATAAGATTAAACTAAATATTTGATATACAACGATTTCGGCTGCTGAAAAGCCCATCAGTTCAAAATATAATTTTACTGTAATTTCATTTTTATTTTCAATGTTGGAATACGTACGTAAGAAAATATTTGTAATATAATTCATTTTCAGTAAAGCGCCAATGATGCAGTAGGATTTAGACTTTTACAGTTAGGGAAGAAGGCAGTACCCATACTCTTCTTTGAATTCATTTTTGTTCGTTTCAATCTTAATTCGCATATTTAATTAAAGCTTTATTCGTCATAAGATTTGTTTATTCATTTATATTAGTACCTGTTGTATGTTTGTTTGCCAATACTGTTTTTTAAGTTTCTGTTCGTTAATGGTGTCATTTATACTACAATAGTAAAATGTTTTTTTTCGTATTAAGATTTAGTTGAAAATTCAAATGGAACTGTGCTACTTTTTATATATATTTATTCATTTATATTAGTACGACAAACGAATAAAAGCAAAAGCAATACGAAACCAGTAGAATGGAACAACAAGAATAATGCAAGAAGAGATAAGAAAACTAGAAACAATATTTTTTAAGGAAAACCAAACATACTTGACCCCCCCCCCCTCCCGCATAAAAAAGTAAACCAAATGTATTTAGGCTACTCCAACCCATCCAGGTAATAAGCGTCCAGCCAGGTTAGATTTTAATTACTTTTAGTTTTAATGACGAACGATTCTGATTTTCATCTTCTCTTCTTCACTTGATTAGTCGCAATTCCCTTGTTGTTAGACATTTGTGTTCTTTTCTGGTTTTTATCGGCATTGAACATGCCTCGTTTGACGCGTCTAAAGATATTAGCGTTCTTTTTTTTTTTCATTTTTGCTTGCCCTTTTTTTGGTGGCTGGCGTTAACCCCCCTAGAAAACGCACCCCCAGAAATTATCGCCTGTGGAAAATCCCCCCAGAAAATACCACCCCCGCGCGGTTGGTTGATCTCAAATCCCTCTGGACTTTAAAAAAAAGCACTAGAACCCTCAATTTGTGTTTTAATGAGCACACTCTAAAGTTTCTGCGATCTTGAGGTAGAGATGTCGATGAGGAAGGGACAGTTCTCCTCTTGTATGGAACAAATTCTGCTCATTTTGGGGTTTAGTGTTTACTTTCATGAATAACAGCGTAGACCATAAATATTCCCAGAAATCATAAGATAGTAGATATCAATTTCACATTTTTGATGCGTTTTTAAATGTTTCTTTTGTATCTCCCCCCTCCCTGACCACCCAAAAAAATCCTTGCTGGAAAATACCGTTTTGCTGAGAAACTTTTCCACCGAGGAGGGGATTACCCGCATGATTTTAAAAACAATCAGAAATTAAATTTGTTTACAAATGAAAGTGTGATAAGAAAAATTTTTCGCCCGAGATCATCTGCAAGAAATTTTCTGGGTGGAATTTTCAGCTAGAATGGAATTGTCTTAGGGAAATTGTCCCGGAGAGGGGGGGGGGGGTATTTTTCGATGTGAAAAACAACTTGCCATTGTAAAATTTTTCCGTGGGGGAAGGAATTTTTCATGGAGGGGGAGCCGGATTTTCGGTGTCATTTAAAAGCGATCAGAAATTAAATTGAAAAAAAAGTTTCTTCAACTGAAAATAAGGAGCAACATCAAAACTTAAACGCACAATTATTACGTATATAAGAGGGGTTGACCCCTCCTCAAGACCTCGCTCTTTACGCTAAAGTTTTTAATTTTTGTCCAAATTCCTTAAAAACGACTCTTGAAACACAATGGCCGTTTAATAAGAATAATATTCTTTTTTTAATTTTCAGTCACCTGTTATGAAAGAGTGTCGGTTGGTGGAGAGTGGGGAAAGGAAATGGTGCCTGAAACCCCCTCAAGGGAGCCGGATTTTCCGGCATGATCTGATTAGCAATCAGAAATTAAAATTTTTAGAAGTCAGTTTTTCAGCTTAAAGTACAGAACAACATTGAAAGACAAAAATTAGTCCACATATGAGTGGGGCTGCACCCTCCTAAATCCCTTGCTCATTAAACTAACTTCTCTATTGCTTTGACAAAGCTTATTATCTTAATTAAACGGCCATAATGTTTGTGAAGTTTTTCTTAAAGAATTCGGAAAAAAAGTCAAGCTTTAGCGTAAAGAGAGAAGGGCTTACGAGGGGGAAGCCTCCTTTTTTATTGATAAACTTTTTTTATTTAAAGCTTTAATGTAGATCCTTACTTTTAGCTAAAACAATTTTTTTCTATTTAATTTCATTAAAGAGTTACTGTATTGAAATAAACGACACAGCATTCGCACAGGATTCTGATTAATGGATAATTCTTCTGGGCTTGGTCTGTTTTGGTGGACGTCGTCGGGCTGAAAAATCTCTTTCTAGCTAATTTATCTACTTTTGGTTGTCTCCCCGTAGTAGTATAATATTTGTAGCCATGAATATATAATGAGTCAGATGCAATAGGCTTGAGACTGTCTGTGCAGGATTTCGACTCTTGTTGATAGACGAGGATCAACAAGTGCTGAAAAACATGTTGTGATCAAGAATGGGCCCAGGATTGCGCAAAGCTTCTATTCATACTGGAGGTCCCAGGAACTTCTTACTGTCTGGTTCTAAGCCGGCTTAAGTGCTTCAGTGTAGATCTGGGAAGATGTGTTGGTCCCCGCCCTGCACTGGTATCCGGGACCATTGCTTTTCCTGAGGCCAAAATAATTTCACTGATTTAAAGAACATGAAAATTGGAATGCTACGACGTTAAAAAATAACTATCGTATCGACATTTTAACTGACAAATTCAGACAATTCGAACTGGACTTATTAGGAGTTTCAGAACTCATATCCCAGGGACAAGAAGCATGAAATTAGTTGATATAGAATTTGTTTACTCGGGCAGGGAGGATGGGGTACATAGACAGGGAGTATGGCTCATGATGAATAATGAAGCTGCTAAGTCTTATTTAGGCTGGGAAGTTATTAATAATAGAATACTGATCGCTCATTTTATGACTAGAAAGTTCAGGGTATCAGTTATAGTAGTATATGCCCCTGTAGAACCGACTGACGGAGATACTGGGGACTCAGATGAATTTTAGTTAAGGTTACAGGAGCAAAAAGACAGAGTTCCGGGTAGAAATAATGTGTTTTTATTAGGAGATTTTAATGCCCAGGTCGGTAGAAATAGGGATAGATGATATCCTAGCCTAGAAAAATTTGGTATAGGAAAAGAAAACAGCGATGGCTACAGACTGTTGCAAATTTGGAGGTATAACAATCTAGTTATAACCAATACGGTGTTTGATCATAAATTGGCCCATAAGTTAACACGGTATTCACGTGATGGTAAGACAGCAAACCATGTTGATTATGTTACTGTAAACCGAAGACTGGCAGGATCAGTACAAGATACTAGGGTTTATAGGACAATAGGAGTGCTGTTATTGAGATTGAAAGTAAATATTTCCATCTGGTAGTGTCTAGGGTTAATTTAAAGTTTAAATTTCGGAAGGGTAACTACCTCCCGGAAAGTTATGATGTTAGTAGACTTCAGGATGAGAATTTGAGAGAAACCTTCCAGGAACAGTTGAATACTAAACTGGAGAGAAAATTTGACAATGTGGAAAATGGATGGAATAATTTTAGGAAAACAATTCGTGAAGTTGCTGATGGTGTCTTAGGCAAGAAAGTTAGGACTGCAGCTGGGAATATTAGTGAAAATGCTTTATGTGCAATAGAGAGAAGGGGCTTGTACAAGAACTATCTGAGTGATAGATCAAATGAAAACAAAAGGAATGTAAATATATTCTAAGATGTTGTTCTAAGTTTTTGTTCTGGCGTTGTAAGGTTAACTTCGAAAGGTTCGATTGTCGTTGGTTTCTTTTTCTTTTCTTTCTTTTTTTTATTTGTTTAGCACTGAGGACGACTCGGCGGAGGTCCTTGTCGAAATATTTGCTTATTTTTTTTCTTCATGTTTCACCACTGGCTGACACCACTGGAATCCTCGTTTTGCACCTTTTTTGATTTATTTTTCATTTTGTTATTTTCTTTCCTCTCTTAGTTTCATTCGAAAAGGAATGTAAATAAAGTGGAGGCCGCCGATAAAATTGCCGAGGATCTGGAAGATGCAGCTACACGGTATATTAGTAAAATATTGTACAGGCGTGTTAATAAATTGAGAGGGATTAGTCAATCTGGACTTGTCCCAGCTAAAGATAGAAACAAGCCACAATTAGTGATAAGGAAGGAGTTGGAGAGAGATGGTCAGAACATTTTGAAAATGTGCTAAACCGAGATAGAGTTGCAGGGAAAGATATAGAAGAAAATGAAAAAGTTTGTGATACCTTGGATGTGAAGGATGAATTTTTTTGTGAGGAAGAATTAGGGATATTACTAAAAAGATCAAAAAATAATAAGGCTCCTGGTGCTGATGGTGTGGTAAATGAGTTTCTTAAATATGTTTGCTGAGGTTAGAAATAAGTTAATAACTTCAGTGTAAAGAGCGAGGCGTTGAGGATGGGACAGCTCCTTTTCATATACGGAATAATTTCTGTTCATTTTAAGTATAAGTGTCGCTCCTTACTTACACTTAAAAAATACTTGTTTTTTTTTTATTTAATTCATAAAAGAAAATCCTATTGCCTATTGCTTACGCATAGTATTTGTTATTGGGAAGTAGACAGACATTTTTCGGGGAGGTGAATTTTTTTATGGGGAGAATTTTCAGTGGTGGGATGTGGGAGATGCCCCTTCTTAAATACTTTACTCTTTACGCTAAAGTATGACTTTGTATTCCAATCCTTTACGAACAAAAAGTGAAACACAAGGTTCTTCAAATTAGAATAAAACAGCTTTTTGAAAATTCTAAATAACGTTAGCGTGAAAAGCGGGGTATTTTGGAGGGGGTATCCTTCTCATATACATAATAATTTCTGTTCGTTAAAGTTTTATTGTTTATCCTTACTTTTAATTGAAAAAACCTGTTTTTTCTGTTTAATCACTCAAAGGCGCAAACAATTCTCAGGGAAAAATTGAAATGCTGCTGATTTAGAATAGCCAAAAAGCCAAATAGCCAAATAGCCAAATAGCCAAAAAGCCAAAATAGCCAGTAGTTTGTTTTTCTTAATCCGGAGGCTGAGCCCGTGTAATTTCAAATCTAGCTTCTTGTGGTAAACATTTATGTTATCGAAGCTTCTTTTTATATTATTCATTGCTTAGAAAAATAAATTGTGCAAAATATTCTTTAATTGCAATTTTTGTTATTGAACTTTGGCAGAGTTAATTAATTTGACCCCCTCGAAAATGACATCACATGGTACAAAAAAAAAAACTGAACTGCTGGAATAGCCATTGTTGAAAACCTCATACACGAAAGTTACAGCACCTCATCTTGAACAACAATCCCTTGTCAAAATATATAAAAAAAATTTGCAGTTACCAGTTTCTTGCTCTAAGCAGTTTAATGCCACCTTTTCTATGCATGAAAATCTTCAATTTTTTCACATAAGTGTGACAAGTAAGACAACGTCATTGCAATATTGATGTATTTAAAAATGACGTCACTCACATAATTTTTTTCCAAAATTAAGGCTTTTAACGAATTTTGCCATGCTTCTGACCTATCTAGACCGTTTTTTCAGGCCAGAATATCTCAGGATACAAATTGTCCCGCAAAAATATGGAGCCTAGTATATATATATATATTGTATATATATTGCCTTATGAAACTAAAACTCCATTACGAACCTTATCAGCGTTATTTTTACGGGCGTTCTAATGGTGCTGTTGGTTTTGTTGTGCGATGTCTCCCGGCCGACTAAATCAACAATTCAACTTTATGGTCAGTGCTTGTTTCTCACTTTTGTGAAAACGGAAATTGTCGTAACTGACCGGAGAATTAACCTCGGTATTGTGTCGTAACTATATGGCCTCTATCACAGACATCCGAGAAGAAGAATAAAGAATTATTAGAATGCATATATGAATAATAGGAAAAATATGTCAAGGAAAAGGCTGGCATTTGCTGAAGCACTCAGCTGTTTTGACTTTCCAAGGTTAGTAATTGACTTTTGTATCTTGGCATTTTGTAAACTGAGGTTCAAAATTATAGTGAATTTTTCCATATTTTGGTTTACAGGAGGATGAAGGGAGCACTTCAGTATCTTCGATAATTTATAGGAATATTTTCAACCAAAATTACAATCTGGGCTTCCATAAGCCCAAGACAGACTTATGTGGTACATGGGGAGAGAAACTTGTTGCCGAAAAGCATTGCATTGAGCTACCAGAACCAAAAAAGAAGACTATTGAAAGAGATGGCATTAGCAAGGCTAAGACTAGAGAGGAGAGGAAAAAGGATAGGGCTAATAGTTCCACACCTCTTCTATGCTTTGACCCTGAAAAAGTATTTGTGCCTCCTCTTGGCAGTGCTTCATATTTTTCTACTAACGGAAAATTAAAACATATAACTTGCAGTGTGTATTCTCGTATCATTGGGTTTCTGGGAAACATAGAAGAAGTATACTGCGATGTGGCTTGAAACAGTAGTAGGTCGTGGAGCAAACAAAATAGCAAGTAGGGTTGTTGTGATGGTTGAAAGAATTCTGTCCCCCTATCCTGACCTTTCTGAGACAGTCACTTGGTTGATTCATGTTCTTCGCAAGTACCCTAGACTGTTGAAAGTAACAATGAAATACTGTGAGCCAGGTCACTCGAGCATATATGAAGTAGATAAATTCCATAGTTGTGTTGAAAGAAGTCTGAAGCATAACGAAGAACATTTACCACTGAATTTAGTGAAGCAGCAGGAAAAAAGTTATGCACCCGCACATCATTATTAAAATGAACAAAGTGGTTGATTTTAAGCAGGCCTCCAAGATCTATAAGTACGTTAATGTTCCATTTACCAAAGCTAAACAACTTCAATTTCCACAAGGCTACTCGAAATGAGTCTGTCGTTTTCTGATGAATCAGTCTCTTTAATAAAGATTACTGTAGAGTATAAACTTAAGTTGAGGCAAGGCATTTCTTCCGCAAAAGTGGTTGAATTTCTGGTCGTCCCAAAGCCGTTGGATTTCAAACCTGTTGTTCCTGTTTAAAAAATAAAAGATGTGCAGTAAGTCTACAAGTTTATGTTTCCTCTAAATGTGGTGTACTTCAAGTGCATTTTTGCAAGCATGGGTCGAGACAACAACCACCCACCCACTGCAGAACACATCATTCCCAGAAGAAGAAGAAGCTGTAACCCCCTCCCCCGTCAAAAAAGTTGAGAAGGGAGAATGGCAATCAGTAAAAACCTAATCAGTTACCTTCTTATTTTCTTTCCCTTTTTTTTTACAACGTAATCAAAATTTCTGAAGTTAGGTTATATTCATTTTGTATTAAAATTCAGTTTCAAGGATCAAAATGGTAGAAACGCCACGTCTGAATTCAAAGGTAAGCCTTGACTATTCCTGAGAGAACCTTGATAGAAAAGAATATCGCAACAAAGTTGAAAAGGAATCCAAGCGCTGTCCTGCACTTTTGTTGTAACTACCTTAGTAGCAGAAAGGACGGGAAAAATCTATCCGTTTTTCGTTTGACCTAGCAAATTTCATCCAAAAGGATCAAAATTCTGCCAACAGTTCTCCCTTACTACCAACTTTGAATTGGCGATTCATTCGTTTTTCTATCTATCATACGTTCAGCTCCGCAAAAACTGATTTTTTCAATTTTGGAATTTTTAAAAGTGCGGACACGACATTATTGTATTCACAAGGCGATATATATGTATTTCACAAGGTGATATCCTTCCTGGCGATCCTCCTTCTCTATACATATATATATATATATATATATATATATATATATATATATATATATATATATATATATATATATATATATATATATATATATATATATATATATATATATATATATATATATATATATATATATATATATATATATATATATATATATATATATATATATATATATATATATATATATATATATATATATATATATATATATATATATATATATACGAGAGCCCGAACCTCTCGCTTGGCTCCTTGCATTCGGCATGCGACGGGCTTGTTTATGTGTGATTTTCAAGTTACGCATTAGCATAATTATCGCGTTATTCTTTAGTTTTAAGGTATGAGGTGGCAAATCAACAATTTCAATTGAATCAAGAAATTCTGGTGTGAATTCAATTCCTCCTTCCTGTTTACCGTTCACAGAATCATATATTTTATAGGATTTGTATTCTCCTGGGATTCGTTGTGATTCTCGCTGTTGCTTTTCTTCTAACCGCAGATCCCCCTTCACAAGGGTTGTTCTAAGATAGACATCGAAAATTATAGACCGATATCAATACTACCCCTCTTTTCAAAATTATTTGAAAAAATTGTTCATGAAAGGTTTTATGGTTACCTTACGAAAACGGGGATGTTAAGTGAAACCCAGTTCGGCTTTAGGAAGGGTCACTCGACGCCGCTCGCCGTACATTCCCTCTGTGATATTGGGAATAAATGCTTTGAACGTGGTGAAATTCCTTTGACTGATTTTATTGATTTTAGAAAAGCGTTTGATACAGTGGATTTAAAAATTTTTCTCAAACGTCTTAATCCCTTGAAATTCATTGCAACTATTTGAAGTGGTTTTATAGTTTTTTGAGTGGTAAATCTCTTCAAGTTATATTAAATGGTATTTTTTCCTCTCCTTTTCAAGTAAAGTGTGGTGTACCCCAGGGGTCTGTCTTAGGACCATTCCTTTGCCTTGTATATGTTGACTCAATGCGTTTCTACTTACCTGAGTGTTTTATTACAATTTTGTGGATAATACTGCTCTAGCTGTGTCTAGTCAATCCATTGATGATTTGTTGATGAAAGTAAATAAGGTTTTAAAGTTTTTTTTTTGTATTTACAAGTTTGAGCCTTTTGTCAGTAAATGTTAAAAAAACTAATTTTATGGTATTTCGAAGAGTTGGTAAGCAGCCAAGTGTTGATGGAGAGGTATTTTTTAACGGTATGGCTTTGTCACTGGTGCATGAAGTGCGTTATTTCAGCTTGATTGTAATTTGTCTTGGAGGCCCCATAGTGATCTTGTTGCAGCTGAAGTTGCTAGAGGTCTGGGAATTTTGCGCCGATTAAAGAATGTTCTACCATTATCAGTTCTCCTATTACAGTACCATACTATTGTTGCGCCCTATATTTCTTATGGCTGTGTTCTTTGGTCAAGTAATTTTTATGCAAATTTTAGAAGAGTGCAGATTCTTCAAAATAAAACTCTGCGTCTCCTTGGTAATTATGTGGAAAAAGTGAATGATACCTCGCCATGTTTAAAGAAATTACGAGTGCTTAATATTGGTCAGATTCGCAATTATCAAGCTGCTATTTTTGCTTATCGATGTTGGAATGATCTATGTCCTACAGCTTTTACTGATTTTTTTCGTGTAAATCGTTCGCTCCACAGGTATGCAATTAGAGAGGCGGATAATTTTGTTGTTGAGTACCGAGACACCACACGTCCAGGTTTCGGAATTAGGTATTCAGCTCCAGCTATTTGGAATAATATCCCAGCTGCTATTCAGAAGGCTGAGCTCATTGGGCTATTTGAATCATAATTTAAGAAACATTTATTGGGAGAGGGCAGTTAATTCTGGTACTATTTGTTATTTTGAGTTTTTTTTTTTTTTTCATAGTTGAGAATTAAAGGATTGCAGCCGCCTATCATCAGGCTTTTCGAGCCTTCCCCGGGTGGTTGTGTATATATATATATATATATATATATATATATATATATATATATATATATATATATATATATATATATATATATATATATATATATATATATATATATATTTTATTTTGTAATTATTAGTACATAAAATAAATTTGTTCAAATTTGTGATGTTTTAGGATTTAATCTTCAAAAGACGATGTTGAATAGTTAAGAAACATGCTTCAGTGGCAGAGCAAATCACTTTCTACTGTATAATAATTTTCAGCTAGGTTTCAAATACAATACAAAATAAAAATACAAACGAATTACCAGATATCTTCTCATTTTTCAAAGGTAAGAACTAAAATGAGTCCAATGATTTCTTTAAGCAAATGTAGATTCGTTAGCGAAGTAATTCAAGTGCTACTAAGCTCACGCTCCGCCAAACACCCCATGTATGACGGTGAGCCACAAAAAAGATGGAATTTGTGTAAGAGATCAAGTAATTTCCTGTAATTCTTTTCATCACGGAAATTCTCACATTTTCTCATATTCTCAGCTGCCAGATAAACATTCGCAAGTTGCATCATATTACAGTGTTTTTGACATTTCTTGCAAATAAGATTTTGTCCTAGTTTTAAATAGCTCCAAAAATTCTTTTCACTACAATCCTCGCAAATAAATGTATGTAATTCTTCAATCTGAACTTCTCCATTAGTCTCTTTAACGAACGCTGGGGGATTTTGACAAACAGTGCAAAAGCATTTAGCTGCTACTCTATAAATACTTTTAAGATACTCTTGTCTCGCTGCATATGTAGAGCTCGTAAATGAATGGCCAAAATTGGTAGTGATTTCTTCGCCGTTCATAATTGGTCATAATTAGCTACAAGGAATCTCTTTGCTCCTACATAAAAAGCAACAGTGTTACTATCACAAGAATGATTAAATCTGCTGCACATTAAAGCGAGGATAAAACTCCGATTTGAAGATGACCTAGTGTGTACTGGCACTCTATTTTGTACACTATCTGATTGGAGATTCAAAACAACAAATGCTGCATGGTATGTCACATCAGGAATTGCATTGATTGAGCTCTTAACTGTGGTTGAACATCCTTTGAAATAGTCTTCGAGGAATTTAGAAACGAACCAAGAAGAGTTTTATAACTTCATCACCAACAAATATCGCTTGTTTTAAAATGGGTTCCGAGTTCACAGATTTTTCCATAGACACTTTTTGCTTTCTTATTTTCTTCAAAGATTTTGAGGGTTTGATCAATATATTCTTGAGGTCGATACTGACATATAAGTCGGACAGACCAAAGTGTCTCAGAGTCGCAGTACAAGGGGAAAAGGTAAGGGCATTCTCTCTTGTGACAATCTAATGCAATTTCCTGGCACTGTCGTGAACAGAATATGACATAGACACAGTTTTCACAAGGATAATGCACATGAACAGCATTAAAACATTCATGAAAAATTTTTTTCACAATTTTCCAAGTTTGAACTTTTCGCAATTGGACTCTCACTGAGGATAATATCTCCTGGACGAATATTAGCATCTGCAACCATACATGAACCCTTATTTCCCTCCCATATCAATGACACAGATTCTGAAAGAGGCTGGATGTCTTTATTCATTTTTAAAATCTTTCTTTCCTACATATTTTAAAGCAAAATCAGGAATCTAGAGGTTCTTTGACTTCAGGATAGCAACAACCTCCTGTAAAATACTCAGACACGTTGACATACATCTTGCATTTAATAGTTCTGAAGGTACTTCAATTCCTAGGTTGTTACACATTCAAGAGTCCTTTTATAAAGCCTAGTTTCTCTTGGATGGCCATGTGATATGACCTCAATGATCGCTATTAAACACATCAAATGCTTACCTGATTCAAATAGGACAGCTGAAATATTCCCATAGGATATAGCTAAGTCTTCTTTATTTGAAACAAATTTAGATACATTTTGGTACTCATCGAAAGCAAAATTAATATTACCCGAAACACATGCCTGATTTTTTCTTGTCTTGCAGTACTCAAATTTCTCTTTTGATTTTTTTCAGTGTGGTTTTGATAGTTCATAAAGTATATCATGATTGACCATGGGGGATGTAAGACGGAAAGAATCAACTTCTTTATGCTGGAAATGTTGTTTATCCATGATTTAAATTTCTAAAATGGCAAAAATAACGCGATTATGGCTAATATGTAAATTCAAGAAAGAAACAAAAAAGAGAATTAATTTAAGGTTATGTAACGCTAATTTTTGGACAGAATGGTCCAAGAAAACGTGGCAAACCATTAGATATGAAACAATATCAAATGTAAGGAATGTTATAGGCAGCACAGTAGCGCTTCCTAAGTAAAGAACAATGCTGGCACAATATATTATTTTTTGGTTTAGACCAGGCCACTTCGTATAGAAGGAGTTGTCGTAGAGATTTCAAAAAGGGCTAACTTAATTGGAAATTGAGAGGGATAGTGCCCTTTTGAATAGTCAAAAGTAATTGGATGGCGACCAACCCCCTCCCACGCCCATCATTTTCCCAAAAACATCACGATAAAATAAAAGTTCAAAATAGGGATAATATCTTTTTTAATAGACAGTGTATAGAAAATTCACAAAAAATACCAGATATTTTGGTCACATATACAGTGACCGTCATATGTAGTAAAACTAAACTAAAACAATTTAAAACAAAAGTTTATTTTGTTTATTTTGGACCTTTGCCCTGAGGGATGGGGGTTGTCATCTCAAAGACATAATTTACGGACCTATCAACTACGCTGAACAAAATGGCTATCACAAATTTTGACTGGATGTTTTTGGGTACATAATTTCGGAGACCACACTGCCTTTCCATGACGATAAAATAAAAGTTCAAAATAGGGATAAAATCCTTTTCAATAAACAGTGTATAGATAAATTTCACAAAAAATACCAGATATTTCGGTCACATATACAGTGACCGTCATCAGTAGTAAAACTGAACTAAAACAATTTAAAACAAAAGCGTATATACGAAATCAAATAAAACTACATATTGTTTAAATCTCTAATTCTTTTCAAAGCGAAGGCGGAAGCTAGCCTCTTTGACCCTCTTGGTTCAGTTCATTACCGTTCAATGATATGTCATTTGGACAAAGGGTCAACTACATTGGTTGAATTGAACTTTACTCTATCAGATTTTAATAAATCACCATAGATAAAGTTCAGACCATATTCACTAGTATCCCGATTCATATAAATATTCTCGAATAGGACTGTCTTTATTTCAAGAGTTTCACGAAAATTTTGCTTTAAACCCCGATCCCTAGAAATCAAAGAGATATTCTCGAACAAAATAAAATGGTTTGGAAAATTGAAAATATGTTCTGAAAGGGCTGAAGTAAAATCTTCAGACTTAGAATCTTCCTTTAAAGCCTAAGAAATAGAATCTTTATGTTGTAATAATATAATTTCCACACTCTTGTTACTACGCCCCAGATATCAGCTTCCGCAAGTACATGGGATCTGGTAAACTCCACTTTGTTGCCCTAATGACGTTAGATCCATCCGAAAATTTAGAAAACTACACAAAGTATTCTTGCTCTTTAAAGCAACCCTTAGACTATTACTGTATGAACTTCTTCTAAGTTTTTCACTTCGCCCGAGTACATATGGTAAGGAACGAAAAATATCCTTCTCCCGAGTTGTCTCCAAGACTTTCTTAGAAATCTCTAGAAACCTTTTTTCTTCTTTTTGAAAAAATCTGGTTAATTAACCATTCTGGATACATGTTGCTTATTAGTATTTTTCCTTAGAAAAGACAACTCCTCCTCAAAAAATTTTTGAGAGCAAACACTTAAGATCCGATCAGTTAGAGAAATGATCAAACCAATTTTTACTCGGCGAGCGTGACCGGAACTATAAGACCAGAATCTATTGTTATTTGTTGTTTTTCTGTAAATTTTAAACTCCAGACTATTTTGATTTTTTAAAAGAAGAACATCAAGAAAAGGCAGTTTCCCCTTCTCTTTCAATTCAAACGCAAACTTTAAATCCCCCCCAAAACAATTAAAATGTTCCAAAAATCCTTTTAATTCCTCCTACCCATAATCCAATACTGAAATAATGACACCCATACACCAACCCCAGAAAATATATTTTGAAAAATATGAATCCAACGAAATTGTTTCAATATTCTCCACAAAAACATTAGCTAATACAGGGGATAAAGAGGCCCCCATAGGTAAACCATTTATTTGTTCGAAATACTCCCTCTGAATTGAAAAAAATAAGAGAACTTATTAGTAAACTTCTTAATTTTGATTCGTAGTCCTCAGTGTTAATGACAACTAAAGTGTCATGAATACTGAGGACTACGAATCAAAATTAAGAAGTATTTTAAATGATGAAAAAACATACAAGAAGCTATCGTATAATACAACTGACTCTTTTACAAATAAGTTTAAGAACGAATTAAAGTGCTTAAAGGATGAAGGAAAAATTACACCTCAACTTTATTACAAATGCCTACCACGCAGTTCCTTGTGCCCTAAATTATATGGACTTCCCAAAATTCATAAGCCTAACCTACCATTACGACCAATTTTGTCAAGTACAAGGTCAACAACAAGTATTTTGAGCCAGTGGTTAGTGTCAATCTGTAAACCCTTTTTGTCTACACAAATTTCGTATATTAAGAATTCTTCGAATTTGGTTGAAAAACTAAAAAAAGTATAAATTTCTTCAAGTTGTTTACTTTCAAGCTTTGACATTGTATCAATGTACACAAATATTGATATAGAAGCAGCCGAAACTCTTCTAGAAGGAAAGTTGTTAAGAAATTTGGATTTGATTAGTGGCAAAACAGATTTGGAAGCTTCTGTAAATATGTATTTAGTGAGGTTGTGCAATAAGTTCTCTTATTTTTTCAATTCAGAGGGGACTATTTCGAACAAATAAAATGGTTTACCTATGAGGCCCCTTTTATCCCCTTTATTAGCTAATATTTTTGAGGAGAATATTTAAACGATTGCGTTAGATTCATATTTTTTAAAACATATTTTCTGGGGCCGGTATATGGATGAATTAAAAAGGATTTTTGGAACATCTTAATTGTTTGGGGGGGGGGATTTAAAGTTTACTGCTGAATTGGAAGAGAATGGGGAACTTCCATTTCTTGATGTTCTACTTTTGAAAAATCAAAATAGTCTGGATTTTAAAATTTACAGAAAACCGACAAATAGCAATAGATTTTTGTCTTATTGTTCCGGTCACGCTCGCCAAGTAAAAATTGGTTTGATCATTTCTTTAACTGATCGGATCTTTAGTATTTGCTCTCCAAAATTTTTTGAGGAGGAGGTGTCTTTTACAAGGAAAATGCTAATAAGCAACATGTATCCAGAATGGTTAATTAACCAGATTTTTTCAAAAAGAAGAAAAAGGTTTCTAGAGATTTCTAAGGAAGTCTTAGAGACAACTCGGGAGAAGGATGTTTTTTGTTCCTTACCATATGTACCCGTGCCAAGTGAAAAACTTAAAAGAATTTTACAAAGCAATGGTCTAAGGGTAGCTTTAAAGAGTAATAATACTTCGGGTAGTTTTCTAAATTCTGGGAAGGATCTAACTTCATTGGGGCAACAAAGTGGAGTTTATCAGATCCCATGTACTTGCGGAAGCTCATATGTGGGACGTACTAACCAGAGTTTGGAAATTAGATTATTACAACACAAAGATTCTATTTCTTAGGCTTTAAAGCGAGATTCTAAGTCTGAAGATTTTACTTCAGCCCTTCAGAACATATTTTCAATTTTCTAGACCATTTTATTTTGTTCGAGAAGGTCCCTTTGATTTCTAGGGATCGGGGTTTAAAGCAAAATTTTCGTGAAACTCTTGAAATAAAGAAAATCTTATTCGAGAATATTCCTTTGAATCGGGATACAGGTGAATATGGGCTGAACTCTATGTATGATGATTTATTAAAATCTGACAGAGTAAAGTGCAATTCACCCAATGTAGTTGACCTTTGTCGACATTTTATATCATTGAACGCTAATGAGCCGAATCCAAGAGGGTCAAAGAGGCTAGCTTCCGCCCTTTCTTTGAAAAGAATTAGAGATTTAAACAATATATAGTTTTATTTGAATTCGTTTGTAAACTTTAGTTTTAAATTGTTTTAATTTAGTCTTACTACTGATGACGGTCACTGTATATGTGACAGAAATATCTGGTATTTTCTGTGAATTTTCCATACACTGTTTATTAAAAAAGATTTTATCCCTATTTTGAACTTTTATTTTATCGTCATGGAAAGGCAGTGTGGTCTCCGAAATTATGTACCCAAAAACATCCAGTCAAAATTTGTGATAGCCATTTTGTTCAGCGTAGTTGATAGGTCCGTAAATTATGTCTTTGAGATGACAACCCCCATCCCTCAGGGCAAAGGTCTTAAGTTACGTCCTTGGAGCATATAAGTTTTTTTATAGAAAGGGTGGTGCTCTCTTATGCTTTTTACCATCAATTCCTACGTTCTCGTTGATTATAAAATGATCATGCACGTACAGATTCAGAAATCTTAGTCGTCTCATCTTTATCAGTGTAATTTATTGCCAATCCTTCCTCGTAAGATCTCTAGAATCAAACAAAAATTGTATTACCAATAAAAATGTTGCTCCTGGTGAGCCAAAGGCCTTTCTTAAAGAATCGCTGTAAAATAGCTACCGCTATTTTTTGAGCTCTTGAAATTATAATTGTTGCTTCAGAATTTCAAGATTTATCTTGACTCCAGGTCAACAGTGACGTCTTGCAAGATCTGACCCACAGACAAAAGGCATATAACACAGATGTTCAACTTATCAGTTTTTTGGTAACCAATACATTCTGTGCTTGTGCTCATCTATCTTCATCATCTTCCAAAAAAGTTTTCATGAATGACCTGCTAAAACCAAAATTATCCAGAACATCCGATCTTCACACGAGAACCTCGCCCGTAACCCCTCAGTTTTAGTAGGAAAGTGGCAAACTCCGTTGAAGTGGTAATTTATGAGCTATTAATAATAATAATAATATAATGCAAAACAAATAGGCCGCAGGGCCTCTACAAAAATCTTATAAATTGACAAAAGTTATAGGCACTTTCACCGTAGTATCTGTTCAGTTCGTACTTTCCCTAACTGGCCCCTACCTTCTTGGAGACCCGGACAATTTTATTCCGGCCAACCCCTTACTCACACCGGCCCATATCCAACCGGAGTGGTATTCTCTATTTGCATATGCTATCCTCCGGTCTATTCCGAATAAATTAGGTGGGGTAATTGCGCTTGTCTCTTCCATTCTTATTCTAATTTCTCTACCATTTACGTTTAAGCCCAAGTTCCGAGGCCTTGAATATTATTCTGTTGCTCAACCCTTGTTTTGATCATGGGTTTTAGTCCTTTTTACTTCTCACATGAATTGGAGAACGACCTGTGGAAGAGCCCTATATTGTCTTTGGCCAGATTCTCACTTGCCTCTATTTCTCTTATTTCCTATTTACCCCCATTATGATTAATATAAACGACAAAATCATCTAGTGTAACCCCTTGGCTGACAAAAACATCTGTTTTGAAAGCAGAACAAGGTTGATCACACAACCAGGGCTCTTTAATGCTAACCTCCCAGACAAAAGCCTCAATACAAGCAAAGAAATATTAAAGATACTGGTAGGAGGCTCTTTCAACACAGATACATTAGATTATCGTAACCATAGCGGGGGTAGGATCCTCGTCTTCAAAGGTAAAAATACACGACGAGAGAGAACATCACGAAGCTCATCCCCCCGAAAACAACTCTAAATAGTAAGGATATGAAGAGAATAGTAAAGGGGTACGATTGGTTTCTGCCAGGATTGTGATAAATCAGCAAACTCTTAGGGGGAGACACAAGTAAAAGGGTCACCCCAGGTAGGAGGACTTAGCTAGGTACCCCCCCCCCAAAACAAGATTTTTAAATAGTATTAAAGGAGAAAGAATGATAATAACAAAAGATACTTCATAAGAAATAGTCTGGGCCCCTGCCCGAATTCTTCTCAGCAAAGAATATTTGGAATTAGAAGACCTGCCAGCCACCATGACTCTAAACTCCCACTCTTATAGGACAAATAACCAAGAGAAATGATAGGCTTAATTTTGCACCATAAGATGTAAACGGAATTAGTGTTCATAAAAAGAAAGAAAGAAATAAGCTGAACACCGGAGCCACAAGATACGGTATGAAGTTGGAGATTAACGGGAGTGAAACTTCCTTGCAAAATAGTTTGATTCCGTCAGAGAACGGCTGAAGTACTCCTAGGACCCCCACCTTGTTTGGGTCCTTCCGTAACTGGATGTACCCTAGGACCTTTCGTTCTAGTAGTGTTAAAAAAGCGACTGAAACTAAAACTATGATTACTTGAAGAAAAACCAGATAGATCATCTATGGCCGTGCTATCAACTAAGGTATCCTTATAAATAGATCCTAAATCTAATGCATTTGTCTGCCAAGCTGATATAAAAACCTAAAGATCTATAGGGTCTTATCGTCCTCCAAAAGTATTTAAGCTTTTTCACTTAAAAGTTAAATTCAACTAAATGCGGGCGCCTTTCGTCAGACCATTCATTCAAGCCTCAAATCAAGAGGCTAATGATTATGCTACCTTCGCATGGTCAGTATACCACAGCCCTGTAATTAATCAGTGGGCAGGCCCGACCTCCTAGAGTTGGGAGGCGATGTTTTTGTTAAACAGCTGCTTGAACGAGTTTAATCCTAAACTTTTTTATGACAACTTATCAGTTTTATTCGTATGTTTGTTTGACATGTTTAATAAGCATTGATGGGCCGTTTAATAGACATTGTAACGCTGTGTTCCAATATGCAGCACTATCATCACGAATAGCTTCAAAGTAAGCCTAATACCCGTCGCGTTTTTTTCTTATTTTGCAAAGTATCTGCATTCTTTTATCTACGATCTAGTCCAAGGAACAATGGTAAACCTATAAGGATGACAACTGGTGCCAATGTAAAAAACAGTCAATATTTCCATCTAGTATTTTGGATTTCTTTTTTTTAGCTTTACAATAGAACTAGTTTAATTTGTGTAGTTGTCAAAATTCGGACAGAAACCAAACTGAAAAAGAAAAACTAAAAGAAACGGAACTTCTGAAACAAAACAATTTTGAATTTCTAAAAAAAAAAATGCACCAGAAGAATCAGAAGCTAAATAATGTTACCCGATGCTAGCACAGTTTCCGCTCTGATGACATTGTTTTTGAGCTTCCTTCTACGACTGATTGGCGTAAAACTAACTCCCCGGATGTAATCTGTAAAATACACCGGCAGCTTATTAACTGAGATGTACAACCATGTACAAGAAGGAAAGTAACAACATTAATCACATGCGCTCCAATATATACGTAACGTATACCTATTCTCAAACTTCAAGCATGCCTTTACTGACTTAACTCTAATTTCCCTGGATAAAATCTGTAAAAAGAACAAAAAAAAACGGAAAATTGTTAAGTGACAGACCATGAACAACTAAATTCAAATTCATTAAATTCAAAAACAAGACATAACTCTCGTGGGCAGAGCCCAAATATGATATCTCTTAGTCATAAATAGCAAAATGATGTTGTCTGATAAAACTTCGTCAGAATAAATAAACTAAAGGATAAAAACACTTGAGATTGAGGATAAAATTGTCTGATAAAACTTCGTCAGGATAAAATAAACTAAAGAATAAAAACGCTAGAGATCATTGTAATATTTCACAAAGCTTGGCACAAAGCTGTAGACAAATTTCTATTGTCTACAGAAAAATAGATTGTTTACATATGTCCATAATAGTGGTAGCACTTCTGATCTCGATTTCGTGATTACTGATATGGGGGATATTCAGCAACAGATAGTTAATGTTTCTGACGACTTTCTTTTAAGTGACCATTCGCATCTTGAGTTTCATTTACCACTCAGTTCTTTTGAGACATATGCTCCCTCTAGACCCAAGTGGTTCACTAAACAGAACTGGAGTCGTATTGATATATTTACTTACCAGATGCTACTTGATTCGTACTTAGATAAGATAAGGGTTCCGTTTCATTTGCTCTCGCGGGTAAAGTCTGATTTGAATTGTTATTTTCTTTAACTGGTGCATAGTATGAAAATGGCTGCATCCGTTGCAGTTCCGTCGGAAAAAATAAAGGTGAATACCCGTAACAGAGGCTGGTCAGATTTTCCTGGTTTGAAGGTTGAAAAGTCTCGCCATGTGTTTTGGAGACATATTTGGGTTGATTGTGAAAGACCACGTTCAGGATGGGTCTTGAAAATTATGAAGTCGAGTAAACACCAATATCAAAAGAATGTGAAATCTTGGAAAAGAAGTCGGGTTAACGAGCTATCGCGGGAAATAAAAAATAATCCTCGCCAGCTATGGCGAGAAATGTCTAAACTTATCCGTTCTTCATCGTCACCGCCTGATAGCATTGAAATAAATAGATGGTTTGAACATTTTTCTTCAATGTTTGCGGCTGATCCTTCATTATTAGAAAGTAATTTTCGGGATATTCTGAGACAGCATTTTGATCGACCAAACCAATACAGTAACTGGCTTACTATTACCCCGTCGTGTGTTGAATCTTTTGTTCGTCCTTTTCCTTTAGGGAAATCTCCTGGGGAAGATGGTATTCAGCCGGAATATCTGTGGTATGGTACCCCTAAACTGTTTAGCCACATAGCTTTATTGTTCCAAGCAATAGTATTGCTACAGTCTGTCCCACAAGGTTTATGTCAGGGGGTCATTACTTATATACATAAGAAGGGGAAAGACCCTAAAGATTGTTCTTCGTACAGACTCATCACTATTTGTTCAGTTCTAGCAAAGTTACTGGAGAAGATACTGTGACCTATAGTGGCAGCACGAGCGGATGTGGGTGACAATCAGTTCGGTTTCCGGTCCGGTCTTGGTGTTCAGAATGCACATGCAACTTTTATTTCAATTGTTGAAAAGTTTAAGAAACAAAAAACTCCATTATTTGTCTGTGCAATAGACATATCTAAGGCGTTTGATTCTGTCTTACATTCGCAAGCAGTCTTGTCACTAATAAGGGCAGGAGTTGATCCCTTTGTTTGTAATTGTCTGTGGCAATGGTATTGAAAATCTCAAGTAAGAATTCGGTCTGCCGGACAGCTTTCTGGACTTATAGATATACGTAGGTGTGTTAAACAATGCTCAGTAATCAGCCCTGTGATATTTAACAATGCAATACGTTCTGCAACAAAATCGATAGAAGATTTTTTGATAGATTATGGAATTGTTGCTAGTCATCTATCTTACGCAGATGATCTACTTTTGATAAGTGATAATTTTGAATCTTTACAGAAAGCTATTAATGCCATGTCGTCTGCACTTGGTGATATTGGGCTAACAATAGAGCCGTCTAAGACTGAATTCGTCGTTTTGAATGACGAATCATTGCCAAATCGTGCTGTTCATGTTTGCGGAAAGACAGTTCTCCAAAAGGATAAGTTTGAGTATCTCGGAGTCCGGTATGGGAATTCTATCAAAGCTACTAAAAATCTAGTTATTGCAGCACTTAAAGGAAATTTGCGAAAAACTTACGGTATGCTAGCATGAACTAAAGGTCAATTTGAGAAAATTACGCTCGATCGTCTCTGTAACGCCATGTTCGCGCCACATGTCTTTTTTTAACCCCTTTATGGAATTGCTCTGGTAAAACCGAACGTAACCAAATTCGTTCAATTTTTTTCGGTATTGCAAATATTTATTGGGAATTCCCATATGGTTCAGAAACTCTTATGTTTCGCAGAGGTGCTATATTTTTGAGTTAAGTAAGAAAATGGATGAGTTGTTACCCGTTTCAAAAGTCGAAATAGAACAATACACGACTTTCCATTGGCTAGCCTTGTGAATTAAAATCGTGATTTTGATTTCGTTTGTTTTCTCTTTTTCCATAGTTATCGCAGTTCAATTTTGTTTTGTAGCGTTATGTGATTTTTTTCGTTATTTTTTTTCTTTCGTTTTTATAGCTCCATCGAGCATTTACATGTATTCTTATAAAGGGTTGAAATAAAATTATTATTACTAAAGCTTTTACTGTAGCGCATGGTGTTACTGTGGACTGGGGTCAGTTTCGGAATCTTCTGAGCCACTTCCCTGGGGGACGAGATCTTATGGGGACAAAAGGGAGGGGAGAAGGAATGATCGGTAGATGGGATGTTGGAGGAGGCAGGAGTCAAATCTTTGGCATAATTTTTCTCGGCCGGAAGAAAGGGATTCAAGTTTAAATTCTTTGAGGTAAAAGGAGTAAGGTAGAGGGGAACCGCCATAAATGATTTGCAGTGATCTCTTCTGAACTCGTTCTATTTTATCAGTTTCATCCTGGGTAAGGGCAAAGTGCCAAACCGGACAAGCATATTCAACTAAGGGGCGGATGAAAGTGCAAAATATTAGTTTCAGCTTGTCCTTAGGAACCCGAAATTTTTTCATTGTTCTTAGTATTTGGATTGCGCCGTTAGCTTTTTTACAATTGTCTTTGTATTCTCCCACCATGAGAGGTCAGAAGGAATCACCACACCAAGTAAAGTTATTTTATGACTTATTAGCTCGGAAGCGATAAGAGGTTCGAAAGACGGGTGAATATTCCGAAGAAAAGATGAAACTACATGCACAAGTTTGTAGATAAACTGAAAAGTGCCCCTGCAAAGTGGTGGTGGAGGGTCGTCAAAGAAGCCCTACCGTCGTTTAAATCGACATCAATTCCCTCGCTTCATGTTGAAGGGACGATGATCCAGTCAGGCCAGGAAAAGGCAGATGTTCTTGCACAAGCCTTTTCAAAGGTCTCCCAACTTGATGAGTACAGAGTCTCCCCTCTCCCCTTTCCGCCACGAAAAGATGCAAAAATCACCAGCATTAACATAACTACTAGGAAGGTGCTCAGAACGCTAAGCCAGCTGGATGTCACCAAAGCTTCAGGACCTGAAAAGATTCTCAATCTCATCCTTAAAAGATGTGCCCCTGAGCTTGCTGGTTCTCTTGCCTCTCTATAGAAAATGCTTTGCAGCGGGATTATTCCCAAAAGCCTGTAAAAATACTCATGTGGTCCCTGTTCCAAAGGTAGAGTCTGACCTTACTAATGTAGGATCATATAGTCCAATAAGCCTGCTGTCCTGCGTAGGTAAAGTTTATGAAAGCGTCATTAGTAAGACCCTTTACCAATATCTCGAGTCACATCTGTTGTTGGCAGACACACAGTACAGTTTTCGCAGAAAACGGTCTGCGAATATCGTGTCCCTGAAAAAGGAGCTCAACCCACTCTTGATACTGCGCAATCAAACAGTCTAAAACAAAATTAAAGCTCAACAAAGGCCCAAGGAAATTGTTTTGAGCAGAAGTGAAATTTTCCATGGGACAGGGAGGCAATTGCCTCCTAGGTCCCAGTCTAACCCCCAGCTCCCCCCCACCCAATTGGAAATTGGTTTCTTTAAAACTCTTATCAAAACTAAGGTAAGTCTCCATAATTCAACCATCCACAGGAATGGGTCAGTTTTCTTTAGTATAGTTTTGGCTATAAGCCTATATTACAAGGATGGAAAATCCTTAAATTCGCTCCAAGCTGCGATTTCAGGTAATAAGGTGCTGCATGACTCATTTTTTGTTTTCAATGTCATTTTGATCTAATTTGGGGAAATTGAATGCAACTTTGCCCCATCCCCAGGATTTCAACAAAATCATGCCACTAGTTTTGAATCTCATATCATTGCTAAATCAAAATTTATAGGGTAAGGTTTAAAAGAAGTTGGAAAACAATGTCTTAAACTTGGAAAAAATTAATGTGACTTAAAATCCAATTTAAATAATTAGAGTTGTGTTTTCTAAATCCAAGACAAGAATGAAAGAAAAGCTGACTCAAACCAATATAATGAAAAATCATACCCTTGTTTTTCAGTGGTTATAACAAATAGCCTAGAACTGTCTTCTATGTGATTTTCTATTCTTTAGAAATAGGGAAGAAGTAGAGATAGGAGGTTGAAATCACCTTCCCAGGGTATAGTGTAGACCTTGAATGTATTTCTGAAAGTGTCATTCTCACTTATGTATTTTCAAAGATAGTATAAGCCCTTCATCTAGAATTTAACCTGAATTATACAAGTAAGGACGAATCTTAAAACAATCATGCTAGACTAATTACATGTGTTTAAGTCAATTGTGTGCAAGGGTGGAATTAAAATTTTTATTATCAGTCAATTATATACCATAACGTTTTCAATTTTTCACAATAGTTGCCTAAATGGGACATTCCTTGTCCAGAGCGTAGTTAATGGTGATTAATCACCGAAAAACGTCACTAAGCCCCGCCTCTTATCATCATCAATTATAATCACTCGACGTGGAATACACCCACGTGGAATACAAGTAATCCTGCTTTTTGTAGGACAAGCAATTACTTGTCCCCAGACAACTAATCCTGAGCATTCCATTACTTGTCCGACTAATTTCTGACGTCACGTCCACCCTCATGAAACGCTTGGATTAGTAATCTGCTTATCCGGACAAGTAATTGAACGCAGTCCTAATAGATTTGAATCAAGCCCTACAACCAGTAACAACTCTCCCCAAACCCACAGCCCAAGGGCTGCTGAAAGAAAACGTAAAGGAAAGGAGGCTATACCTAGCCCAGAAGGTAGTAGTAATAAGCTACAGAGACCCAGGCTAGCCCCCTCACACACAAATGACTAGCTCCCTTTCAGTGTTCCAACTAAATATCCGGGATTCAACCAAGCCAAAAGAAAAGAACTCCAAAATATTTTAGTCAGGCATGCTCCTGATATTTTTTCTACTTCAAGAAACTTTCTTAAAACAGGAGAATACTGTCCATGATTTCAAGGGGTACCACAAAACAGGTGATGGCCTACTGTCACTTGTGAAACATGACCTAGCTTTCAGAATACACGACCCCAGTCCACAAGGGGAAATGTAGGTAGGTATAATTGACATAAAACTACTGGGAAGCTATAAGTGGATTAGTATTGCTAACTGATACGCCCCAAAGACAAATAAATTCTCTTTGAATCAATTCAAACTGATTGTGAATGCATGTGGCCCTGTGAAAATAATTAGTGGTGACTTTAACCTGCACCACAGAATGTGGGATACTGTATCACCAGAAGATCCAATTGCAACACCTATAACCAATTACATCCTGGAACTCATAAACAAATTGTCCCTTGTCACCCCCAAAGACCTAAACACATGGCTGAACCCACAGACAGGCAAGTACTCAACCATTGACCTCACTGTCACATCAACAGATATTATAAATAGTGTAGAAATTCAGAAACCCTGTGACTTTGATTCAGACCCCGAGGTTCTATCATTACCACTAGAGATCAACCCAGTAAGGTTCAAGGTACCAACCAGTGAAATTCTGGAGATTCCGAGACAAAATCTGGAACTCCTGGAGACACAACTTAGACCAAAGGCTTCAGAAATTAAGACAAGTAATGAGTCAGTGGAATTATTATCTAATGAGATTACTTCAGCTATCATAGCTTCTTCAGAAAGAATATTTGGTTACAAACAACCTCATCCCAAGAGACAAAATCCCACTCCTGGATGGAACAATAAATGTCAGAAAGCCTACCTGGAGA
Source organism: Artemia sp. Qi Xiang Cuo (assembly GCF_049724085.1). Classification (NCBI taxonomy): domain Eukaryota; kingdom Metazoa; phylum Arthropoda; class Branchiopoda; order Anostraca; family Artemiidae; genus Artemia; species Artemia sp. Qi Xiang Cuo. The sequence goes on along the minus strand of NC_142808.1, from coordinate 13,635,904 downwards.
AGAAAAAGCAAAAATAACTTCTCTAGACACCCCTCAATTAAGAATAAAATAATTTTCAAGCAAAAAACAGCAGAATTCAAAAAGACACTAAAGACTGAGACACAAGATGGATGGGGAAGGCTCATTGAAGACAAATTCGGCCAAAACACCCCTTTTCGAGAGCTATGGAGAAATTTTCAGTTTTTTTCTTATGTAAAAAAAGAAGATCACCCATCCCTGCAGAAATACAGATGGGAAGGACTACAGAATTTTCAACCAATGGGAAACTTAATCTCTTCTTAGAAAAGTTTCTGAATGTAGATACACCATTACAGTTCACACACCATCAGCTCAGTCTCAAAAATGGTACTGTTCCATTTTATCACTTCAGCTTTCAGGAAGTTAAAGACACCATTTCAAAGCTCCAGCCTGGTGCAACTGGCCCTGATGGAATTCACAATTTGATGTTGAAAAATTTGCCAGATACATTTGTTGAGCTACTCACAAAGTTATTTAAAAGATCTGTCATAGAGTCATCAATACCATCTTAATGGAATAAGGCAACAGTGATCCCACTTCTAAAGGCAGGAAAAGACCATGGGCTGGTTGATTCATACCGCCCCATATCACTCACCTCTTGTGTTGCAAAACTAATTGAGAGGGTAATAAAACAAAGAATTTTAACACCATTATCAGACCACATCCAAATTGAACAGCTCGGATTTCTCTCTGGAAGGAGCACCACAGATACCTTAGTTAGACTAGAGCATCTGATCAAACAAAGCTTCAAAAATGGAAAAGCAGTTCATGTAATATTTTTAGACATGGAATTTATTTTTTAGACATGGAATTTTAAACAGCATTTGATAGAGTAGATATGGGGCAACTAATCAGAAAGCTATCTGTAATGGGCTTACCAGACCTGCTGGTAAATTGGATCCACCAATTTTTGATAGGTAGGGAGGTTTAGGCCTCCCTAGGGGGCTCCTTCTCAGACTTTTAGAGGAAAGCCTTTGACACTGGACTCCCTCAAGGGACTGTTCTAAGTCCACTTCTCTTCTCAGTAAATTGTGACAATATTAGCCTGGAAACCGTCTATAAAGCAGAGGTTTTTCTCTATGTCGATAATATTGATGTTGCAGTTTTTGGGAAAGACCATTTATGCTTACAGTCAGCCTGCGAAGAAGCTATAGATATGCTATCAATTTGGGAAGAAAGTAATAACATGGTCTCCCTGAGGCATAAGTCAGTTAGTGTGTTTTTCCACAAAATGCACAACCTGGATGCTTTCAAACCACTGGTGAAACTGAATGGACATGGGATTGTGGTTGCAGAACATGCACGCTTTCTGGGAGTTGTATTTGACCAAAAACTGACATGGAAAACCAGTCTGGATGAGCTGATTGGCGGTCTCAAACAAAGACAAACTTCATTAATGCTCTCTGCCTTGGAAGAAGAGGAGCCCCCACAGCCTTTGCTTCAACTGTTGACAAGTCAGTGGTGATATCCAAGATAGATTATGGATAATTTATATGTGGATCCGCCAAGAAATGTCTCCTGAAGAAACTTGACACTACCCTCCATGCAATCTTATGAAGAGCCCTTGGCTGCCTAAAATCAACTCCTATTGCAGCTATGTACTGTGAAGTGGGGATCCAATCCCTTCACTCCAGCAGAAAATATCTCCTTGCAAGATGTTTTGCGACTCAAGAACCACATTATCTACAAAGGAATCATTTGCCACCGCAACCCTGATGTCCGCTACAAACCAACAGATATGCCCTCTTTTCAGAGATTCCTTTGCCTTCCTGGCATGGAAGAGTTCATAGAGAATGGCAGACTGACTGTTAATTTGGATGATGATTCTCCCAACGCCTCCAAAGGAATTGGGGAACTAATTATTCCTAAGATCAGCATTGGAAAAAAGGAGGACCTCGCCCAAGCAGTGATGAGAATCATATTCCTGGGAAAGTTGGCAGAATACAAGGACTACATCCAAGTGTACACAGATGGCTCAAAGACAGAAAGAAAATGCAGCTGTGCAGTAATTATACCCTCCCAGGGCCTGTCTCTTTCCTATTGCCTACCCCCCTACCTGACAATTTTCTCTGCAGAACTTATGGCAATTAAGTTTCCTCTTCGACCCAAATCAAGCCAAACAGAGACCAAACATCAGAAGTATATTGTCTGCACTGATTCACTGTCAGCTCTTGATTACCTTTCACACCAGCAACACCAAGCAAGAAATGTTGTCATGGAGATTGAAAACTTGGCTACAAAACTTGCAAGAAAGGGTATATCAGTCCTATTTAAATGGGTTCCAGCACACTGTGGTATAATAGGAAGTGAATTAGCAGACCAGGCTGCAAAATAAGCCTCCCATCTGGGTCTGATCACTCAAACCCCTATTACTGGTCCTGAATTCCTGTCTTCAATCAGTTCAAAAATTTTGGAGGAAGAAGAGGCTTGGCTCTGTTCTTTCCATACCTAGCTTCTAGACTCTGTAATTACAAGCAGCCGTCAAAAGAAATGTACCTCTGATCTCGCATCCTTTCAATTTGTCTCTTTTGTCTTAGATGTGGCCATGCAAAGACAAAATCAATACTATTCCATTGGAAAATGACCCCTTCCCCCAACTGCAACACATGTGGAATCTATAAAGACATGAGTCACATCATGTACAACTGTAGAAAATATGAAAAGGAGAGAGAAATACTAAGGAATTGCTGTGAGAAGGCATTTAAGGCATTGACAATACGCTCTGTTCTGGGACGTCACACGTCTCCTCCTTGGGCTAGACGACTAAGCACAAACCTTTTATCGGATATCATTTCGTAACAACAATTGGCTTGGTGACGTATAATCCTCTTCCACGGTTACCAATAATTAGTAGACTGTGAATTGATTATATCTGTGAATATTATTCTTTGAAATCTCTTGAAAACTTAACTAAACGGGGACTTTTGTATACTAATAGAATCCTGAAAAAGAGGTGCATTCAACTACACCAACATTGCCAGTAATTTAGGAATTTTTAGCATAAAATTTAGTTAATAAATTGCTGGGAATAGGATGATTGCGACGTGTCCCATATCAATTACCAATTGCAATTATACTAATGGTTGTTAGTGGCGCTCAGTGAGGACGTGGGGAACAGTAACGGACATTTTTTTTTAGCAAGCACCAGTGCCAACTCTGAACTTGCCACTCAGGGTTAGGTTGAAGATCCTATTTCTAATCGTGCTGTTTCCCGTCTAAAGAGGCTTTAAATCTCTGCCGTTTGTACCATTATGCCGAAACCTATGAAATATATTTGCCCAGAGTGTAAACTACGCGCCGCTAGTGGCACGGTTCAGTGCAGTCAGTGTCAACTGTGGCTACATCCCAAGTGCGCAGGGATTACAATTGAGGAGAGAAAACTACAGAGTGAGTGGTACTGCTTAGACTGTCAGTCCTCCCTTCTCCTGAATCATCCTTCGAAATAACCGATGTCACCAAGCCCCCTACCCCCTGGCAATAAATTACAACGAATTACCCCCCAAGTCTACCCTAAAATTTACTACCCCAAAGACAGTTTCTAAAAACCAAGCTTCCCAAGCCCTCCCGTGTGCTGACTGTGAAAAGTATACAAAACAGCTGGTTTCGATCAAAGAAAAATATGGTACGATGTTCAAAAATCAATCAAGTCGTGAAGCGACTGTAGTCGATTTGCAAAAACAAGTTGACAGATTTGCAAATGATCTAAAAAAGGAAACGACCTACTCCATGAACGTGATTTGGAATTAAAAAAGCTGGATGAAGAAATCAACTCCCGTAATTCCCGCTATCTTGCTATGCAAGATGAACTATCTACCCTCAAAAGCAATCAAGTGACCCTCACCGCAAAAATAATCCAACTTGAATATAAATGCAAAAAAAGTGAAACAATTATTCCCACATTTAACGAGCAAATATCAGTTTTCAGCAACTCTAGCGATGACAATGCTGAACCAAATTTTTTACCGCCAAGTGCAGACCCGCTTTTAAACCTTCGCCCTGAGGACATTCCTGTAGCTGTGCCAATATTTATTGCGGACCGAAATGAAACGAATGCTAGTGTGACGTCGCAGAGTCCGTTAATAACTGATGTTACTATGGCAACGGACCAAACTGAACAGGATGACGCGAACGCTGCAGTGAGTGCCGAGGTTTTTGATAAATTTCTAGCAGATGATGAAGTGTGTATTGTTTTTGAGAAAATTACTAAAGTGAAAAAGAAAGAAAAACTGAGAAAAAACGGAAAAGAAAACGTAATATGTAAATTTTTTAATCGGAGGGTTTGTAAGTTACGTAGAAAGTGCAAGTTTTTACATATATGTCATGATTTTATAGCAGGTATTTGCAGGATTGACAAGTGTAGTTTCGACCATGTTGACCTCTGTTCCTTTTTAACGTGTATTGACAAATCGTGCAATTTCACACATGCATCGGTGATAATGGAGGGTGATATTACGTCTCAACTTTTTTTAGGGCGATGCACAAAGCGACCACGACTCTCACCCAGTTCCCCCTCGCGTCTCGTACCATACTACCGCCCGTCGCGCCCCCACGAATCGTTAATGGTGGAGGATGACCTTACGTTCCAACCTTTTTAGGGAGACGCAGAAAGTAACCGCGACCCCCATCCCTTCCTCCCTCCTTTCCAGTACCATTCTACCGCCAGTCGCATCCCCCTCCCATTTCCAATCGCACCTGGAGTCCTGCTCCTCTTTTTCACCAGCTATGCAGTATTTTACCCAGTTCCCCCCTCCTCTCCTTTTAAATTAGCCGAACCGTACCCAGTGTCAGCTTTCAGCGTTCCGGTTAAAAACAGATTTTCAGTTTTCCAGTCAACACAAGAGTCGTCACCGATTGTAACTGACCCCCCTGCTGATACTCCTAGTTCATGTCCGAATCTTAAATGTGAAACTAAGCGTAATAAAACAAGATCTGTAGAAAAAGATGTAAATAATGACCGTTATTAATTTCCGTCATTGTTTACTCTAAATGCTTACAGTCTATATCAAGATAAGATAGCCGAGCTGGAAGGTTACGCTGATGTGTTAAAACCATCAATAATTGCTGTCACGGAATTGCACCGGCAAAGTAATGATCATCTCAAAATTAATAATTTTACTGAGTTTATTAAGCTACGACCCGATGACCACTCCTTTGAGAAAAAACGTGGTGGTGTAATTTTGATGGTTCGGGA
>NC_142808.1:13578227-13630195 GCF_049724085.1 Artemia sp. Qi Xiang Cuo | reverse complement strand
TATGACATCCATTTAGCAAAAGAAAATTAAAATTTTTAAGCAAATTTTGTTTACTTATTTAATGACTGTTAGCCAAAATAAAAGCTGCATTAACTAAAAAACTATCAGAAATTAAATAAAAAAAACAAGGTTTTTAAACTGAAAGTAAGGAGCTACATTAAAACTTAAAACGAACAGAAATTATTCCGTATATGAAAGGGGCTGTCCCCTCCTCAACGCCTCGCTCTTTAGGCTAAAGTTTGACTCTGTCTCACAACTTTATTTTTTAAAACAACAAAAAACTTTAGCGTAAAGAGCGAGGCGTTGAGTAGGGGACAGCCCCTTTCATATACAGAATAATTTCTGTTCGTTTTAAGTTTTAATGTCGCTCCTTACTTTCAGTTTAAAAAACTTGTTTTTTTTATTTAATTAATTATTAGAATCGAGGAGGAAGGGGCAAAAACACACGCTATGCCACACATACGAGTAAGACATGCGGTCTCTTATAAATTTTCTGTATCTCAAACGGGACGATATGCGACTGACGACAACAGGATACAACGAAGACTGCCAATGCCCTAGGTGCATCTGAATGCACAGGAGGGTCTTAGATCCAAGATACAGGGTCCTCGAACTTTGAACACCACAAGCAAGATCTAAATGAACAAATTACTGGGCCAAAATTTCTACGTCAGTCATCTTTAATCTTTCTTTTTGTCGAAAAATTAATTTAACGTAATTTCCGCATTAAACATATCGCACTGGTCCCTATTAAGGGTCAGAACTGGGAAATATATACCACCATCATCTCCATCTTGACAGCCCTGCTCGTTCGTGTCGTATTTACAGAATTTCGCTAGAATGTCCATTATTATTTCAAAAGTTTTCTATGTCTACATGTATAGTTTTTCTGTATACATTAAATAGTGTAGCCCAAAAACAAATAGATATATTTGAAAAGTATATTGCTGAACTATACATTTCTTTTGTAAATCCCCATCTCAGCACTTAAACTGACATATTTTTGAATAATCATCGTTTTTTCCTCCATATTCATGACCAAAAGTAAAGTGTCATCTCAACCTCCTGTAACTCCGCGCTCGTATTAATTCAACTCGTTAAACTCAACCTTATTTAATATAGCCCCATTCAACATAAATTGGGGTAGAATCAACCTCGCGAGAAGTTAGATAGGTTAAGTTAGTTGAATAAAGGTAAAAAATAATGGCGTCGAGGCACACGAACACCAACCCGGGCTCGGCCTATATAAAATAAAAAATACAAAATTTTTTATGTTTACTTTGTTGCGTAATTTTTTTTTTAAGCAAAAACAAAACATCAAAAAGGGGCTGAAAGCTTCTGAGGAATTAAAAGCTATATTTAATCAAATTCATTGTACGCAAAATATTTCACCATCCTTTTAAATTTTAATGCTCGCCCTTTCCTTCAGAGAGCATTCTCAAAACAAAATCGAAAATAGAATTTCCAAAACGATAAAAACTGTCTCGAATTGCAAATCCAATCAAAGGGGAAAGACTATCCCATCATCAATCGATCATAGCAATTTATAAAAAATGAATCGATAAGTAAGTAGTATCTTTGTCGAGGCTACAAGAAACTCTTAGAATAATAGATGTCACTAGTTGAAATTTTAATTGACAATTTAAGTCCATTTCTAATTGATGTTCTAAGTAAGAAAAAGAAGGACAAGGCACTTGGAGTATAGGTTTAGCAACGTCTAAACCAAATAAAGCCTTTGAACTTTTGTCACTAGTTGACATGATAATGATAATGCTATTACTACTAACAATTCAATGCAGCACCAAGCCGCCTGAGGCCAACACAGTTATGCACAATCCTCCTCCATCCAATTGTATTCAAAGCCTCCCTCTTTATACCCTCCCAGGAAGTTTTTATTTCCCTTAAATCTTTCCTTACGACATAATCCCACCCAACTCGAGGATGTCCTGTATTTTGTTCAGCCCTAGACGGTTGGCCGAAAAGACTATCTGTCTTATCTTTTTTCTACAATTATCTAAGTCTTGATGCCTACTGCAAAATATTTGTTTTTCAATTCAAAATCAAAAGACTAGGTCCGTTTGACAATTTTTCATCCTTCCTATGAAAGACGGGCCCCAGCCATCTCAACATGTCTCTAATTATGACCCTAGGAGGCGGGATTTATCCACACTTTCTAGAAAGCCTACTGTTGGAAATACTAAAGTTAGTTAAGCTAAATTTCTTAATTGAGTTCTCACCATTTATTATAACAAAAAAATTCAAAATACCCAAAAATCTGTTCTTGCAATAAGCTTTTACTATTAAATTAACCCTATGTAACAGTTGTCATTCAATGAATAACAGTAATATTCAATGAATGTCAATACAATCTGTGTTATCATATGTAAATCCCCTCTTTAGCAAATTTTGTACATAATCATAATGAAATGTACCAAAATATGATGAAAATATAATATAAAATTAAGGAGACTACAACATAGATGTATAGAAAACAAGCTACCTTGACTTCATGATATTAAATAGCCAAAACATAAAATCGCGAAGAAAGGAAGGCCTTTCTTTCTTTACAAGTTTATATTTTATCATAATTAGCCAGTGTGGTCTCAGAAATTATCTATTAATTAGCTGACCTAACCAACTCCGTAAATCAAATATTTAATTAAAATATACCTGCATAGTAGTTTATCTCACTGAGGCTGAGCTAATTATTTCCGAGTGCACAGAGAAACCGGTTTAAAAGCAGATCAAGAACAACAGTGTGGTCGCTATAATACACCAAGTACCATGAGTAACACTAGCCATTTTATAATGATTTATGAAAAACACCAGACCCATTATTCTATTTACTTCTCAATTTTAACTGTTTGCATTTATTTCCAAGATATTTTATCGCCTAGACCAATGCTATCTGACCCTTTTGTCCTGGTATGGTGATTCGATCAGACGCGTAGGATTTTCCTATAAGGTTGTAAGGAAACTTCATAGGTTGAAAGGAATTCCGTTCAGACGTCGTTTTGACAGATTTTTAAAGTCTTACAGCAAGAAATTTGAAATATTACAAAATGTCTTTGAATTCTGACCTTGAAGATTAGGTTGCTCTATTAGGTGCAACTGTTTCTACGAGTGTCTGTAGTTTGCAGCAGAAGGGACAGAAAAAGAAGAAGATGGTGGGTTTGTCCAGTACATGCTCTCATTACTTGATAATTTACACATATGACTAGGTCTACTCAACTTTTTTTTTTGGTCAAGGAAGTTCCAGCTTTTTCTACTATCATAAATTCAGAGTCGGTACTGATTACATGCTTTACTAGTTGTGGACTAGTCTATTTGGTCAATATGTACAAAATCATTTTAATTATTTGGTACTAAATTGAATGAATCATTCGATGCCTTTTTTTTTGCTTATTACGAATATAATAGGAATTTATATTGGAAATTAATTTCAGCCCCCCCCCCCTATATAGGCTATACCTAACCTAACCCAACCTAACCCTGAATTGGCCTATATAGGGGGGGGGGCTGAAATTCATTTCCAATAGAAATGCTTATTATATTTGTAATCAGCATAAAAAAAGGCATCAAATGGTGTATTCACTTTAGTCCTAACTCAGTAATATGATTTGGTAGATATTAACCGTCTATTTGCACTGCTAGGTAAAATTCTAGATGATGAGCTTTTTGCTAGGCCTAGCCTGCCTATTTCAGAAAGTAGCCTAGTGGCTAGGCTAGAGCAACAAAAAAGTACCTACAGTAATTAATTGAAAGCCTAAAACATGTCCTGGGGAAGTGTTTACAAGCTCTTTCCTCATATTCCTTTTTAGAAGACTGTATAGCCTAGACTAGGTAAAGAAGACAGTTCTAGACTATTGACATAGCCTAATCTAACCTTCTTATCCCTAGGAAAGTCAGAATAATCTCTTTCCTTAATTCTTTTTTTAGTTAAATGTTTTGTAACTAGGTTTTGAAAACAATTTTAAGGAGTTAGTCCTAATTCAAATAGACAAGTAAGCAGCATTGAACCTATAACTTTTTTCCAAATTTGACATTGCTTACAATTTCCCATTTTTTTAAAACCTTGTAAATGAAGAATTAGTAATAAAGTTCTATTTTTGACCATCTTGTAAAGGGGTTAGGTTCAGAAAAAGAAACTTTCAGGGATGGGTGTAAAGGCTAAAGTGTATCCTTGGGAGGTATTTTGATATACCTACCTCCACTCCTTCTCCCTCTAGAGGGTCATGAGCCTTAAAAAAATTGTGTTCAAAAAGTGAAACCTTGCGAAATAGATATTCTGCTTCAAGTAAGTACAACAAAATTGTTTTCAGATTCAAAAATTTTATCAATTCAAATTTATAAGGTTTTAAAGATATGCAAATAAATTTCCTAAATTTTGAAAAAAAAAACATTGATTTGGCTTAAAATTATACTCAAATAACAAGAATCGCATTTTCAGAACTAAAGCCAGAGAAAAAGAAACTGATAACTGAAAATTAAATTAAAATATGGTTTCGTCAAAATTTCAATAAATATAGACCTTTCATGTAGACACATTTCAGAACCGTCTTGAGAGAGAAGGAGTGGATATGAGTACTTCAAAACACCTTCCCATGACATATCTTAGCCTTTAAACCCATTCTTGAAAGTTCCATTTTCCTTACATAACCCCTTTCCATGATTGCCTAAAGTACCTAAGCAGAATTTTACTGAATTACCAAAGGAATTAGGCTTTAAACACTTTTCTTAAGCCATGTTTGTGATGTAAATCTTTTCTGAGAGTTTCAATGGTAAAATTCTAGATAAAGGGCTTTTGGCTATCTTAGAATGTGGTTGATTTAGGCAAATAAGATTTAAGGAATAGATCCAGAGCCTCAATGATATCCTAGGAAGATAGTATGAAGCTACTACCTCTACTTCTCTTTAATTTCTTGGGATTATAAGAAATTGCTTGCTTTAATTTATATTGTATATTTACTCCTGTAAGTTTCTTGTGCTTAATATGCAAAATTTGGGGTTCTCTAAGAGTTCAAATAAATTTGACAATATAAAAACAGGGGGGAGGGCATTGAAATTGTCCATAAGAAGCATATGAGTTGAAACATTTAAAATAGCCTACATGTTGAAGAAAGTTAAAAAGTTTAGTTCAATTTTCTGACTATTTTATAGATAAAATAAGGCTTCTCTGAAGCTGGACGTAGTCTTATTAGATGCTTGATTAGTCATATTTACAATTTTGGTCTTTATTGAATGTTTTTCAGTTGAGAGATATCCATGGGTTCTATGGTGCCCTCACAAAAGAAATGGATGAGATGGACCCTGAGCTGTTTTTTAAAACATATCGGATGGATAAAGAGCATGTGAATGCTATTGCAACTCTGGTCCAAGTTGATATTGTGAAAAAGGAAACAATAATGAGACATGTAAATCCAGTTAAGGCCCATTTAGCTGTGACACTTAGGTGAGAATCATTCTATGCTTTTGCTTTTAGTATAGATTAGGACCCAACCAGTATAGATTCTTGGGATCTGATAACATATTGCTGTCATACTGACTCAGTACCAATATAATTTGCTGATAAATTCCTCTCTGGAAATAAAACCTTATCTGAAGTTTAAACCTCCTATTCTTTGCTCATAGTCCTAGTCACTCGTTTCTCCATTGTCTATACACTCCAAAGAACAGCCCCAACAATTTACTGTGGATTCCGAATGGATTTATGCTTTTTATGATGTTTGTATTATGGGAGAGAGAGGATTGTTAGAGGTGGAACTTGTTTTGAACTACCTGTTCAATGTTGTGAGGTAAAGAGTATCAAGATTGAATGTGATTCACTCATCCATCTGATTTGTGGTAGGTGGAGTTGGATGACGTTTTTTTACTTTTACCTTATGATGTTATTTATAAATCAAAGAATAGAGGCTTAATATGATCACAAAGATAAATATACAAAAGAGTTTCAGTAAACAATATGACAAAAATTGGCATAAACTGAGTCTTGCTCCTCCAGACTGAATTCATTGTTTATTCATAAATGCCTGAGTTGGAAGCATGTTTCCCCTATTTGGTTGTTCCCATTACTGTTAAGCAGTTAATTCATGTTTTGCACTGTGAAACAATTAATCCAATTTTGTTTGGAAAAACATGCAGGCTTCATAGATATATTTGGCATAAAGGCTAAGAATCTGAAAGTGATGTTAATATTGTTATATTGTTTTTTTTGTTTTTTTTTTTTATAGACTAATTAACTTGAGATTGAAAAAAACTTCCAGGATAATGGTTTGATTACCTTAGATATTTTTTATTAAAAACCCAGATTTTTTTTTTTGCCTCGCCAAAATAAGCCTCAGGCAATGGATTTATCTATTGACAAAATATTCACTCAGTTTTGACCTATTTATAACTACAAACAATTGATTAAGTTACATGATCAACACTGCCACATTTAAATGAGGAACAAATTGCCTTGATAAATTTCTTTGTAATTGAAGGTAAAAACCTTATTTGGGTTTCCTTGACTGTTAAAATATTTTATGTGTACCAGTCAATAGAATTTTTGTCAAAGGCTTGGTCATTAAGGTAAATTGAAAGTTCTCTACCATTTGTTTTCTACTACTTTGCAGAAATTAAGTCAGTTTAAGTTTTTGATCTTATGCCCAATTTTAGAAAGCTTATAAGTGTGATATAAATGGATTTGAACTATTGAGTGTACCTCCTTTCACTTGTTTTCTTAGATGGAGAACAAATTCAAACTTGAATGTTTGTTTATTTCAATCTTGTGGCCCCAGTTTTTCTTGTATTCTCTTTTACAACTGAATTTATACAAATCAATTTTTATTTAGAAAATATGACAACTATCCCATCTTTGTGGAAGTTCCCTTTTGTATATACATATTACATAAATATTTTATTTTCGGATATCTTGCAAGTGGGAATTCTATGGCAACATTATCATTGTGTTACAGAATGGGACAATCCATAATTTCAGGCATCATAAAAGAAGCATGCAAAGCAATTTGGAAAAACCTACAACCTATTTATATGAAGCCACCTTCCAAGGAAGATTTTTATGCAATAGCCAGAGATTTTTCCGAACTTTGGGACTTTCCACATTGCATTGGGACAATTGATGGGAAACACTGTCAAATTCAGTGTCCTTCTAATTCTGGTTCTGATTTTTTCAATTTTCACCAATTTTACAGCATAGTGTTGATGGTTGCTGTAGATGCTCACTACACGTTTATTTATATTGACGTAGGCGCTAAAGGAAAGGAAAATTACAGCACTATCTTTTCTAGGTCAAGCTTTGGTACTGCTTTGCACAATGTCACCCTACCCATCCCTGATCCATCTTTGTTGTCAAACTCGGAGTATGTTTTCCCATTTGGTTTTGTTAGGGATGAAGCTTTCCCTCTTCAAAAATACAATGCGGCCGTATCCAAAGTATGGCAGCCTCACTCAACAACAGAAGATATTTAATTACCATCTGTCAGAGGCTAGAAGGGTGGTGGACAATGCATTTGGGATAATGTCCATGAAATTTAGAATCCTCAAAAGTAGTGCCAATTGCAAGCTGGAAACAATGGATCTTATACTGAAAACCACTTGCATCTTGCATAACTTTCTTTTAGGATCTGATTTGTCAAGAAATAACTTCACCACCCTTGTTGACCGAGAAGTAAATGGGCAAATTATTCCAGGCTCTTGGCGCAACAGCTCTAGCCTAGAGTCAGCCGGAAATTTATCCAGCAATTTCTCATCTAGAAATGCTATCCTAGTAAGAAATACCTTTAAGGAATATTTTACTGGTCCTGGATCTGTTCCGTGGCAGGATCAGTCTGTGCAAAATGGGATATATTAGACTCAGTCAGTTAATATTTTTTTCTCTTTCCAGTTTGCAATTGGGGCTATTTCTATAAAAAATGTATGTTAAGTCAAAGTTATTAAAATGGTATTGTTTTGGGATTGGGGTAAATACCGGAATAGCATCTTAGTACAATTTAGTTTTTAATGATTAGTATTCTTAAAAGAGAACAGTGCTAGTTAATCTTGAGGAATAGAAAAAAAATATTTTATGAAAATGGTCTTTCTAGAACTCAGAACTAATTTGTAGAAAAAACCCATTTATTTATTTATTTTTTTTATTTTTTTCATGGGTTACCTGTGACAATTTTGCATTTATCTTAAAAAATAATTTTTTTGTTATTATTTATCAAACATATTTAAGAAGCTATTGAAATAGAATGTTTTGTTCAACCCCAACACTCCAATCAGATTCAAAGCCTGTTTTGGCTTCATTTTGAAATTGAAGCTATTTGCCACTGGATTTGTAATGTTTCTTAAGCAAGACATTTTTTTTCTTTTTTGTTTTTAATTACTTGCTTAACTCAAGACACTTCCTAAACCCATAAAGTACAAACCTCAAGATGTTTCTTTTTTAAGCCCCTATTTTTTTTAAGTACTAAAACATGCACAGAAAGGTATCAAAATTACAATATTTATTTTATAAATTCGGCAAGAAAGAAAAAAATTATACAAATATTTTTTCAACAATAGACATTCTATCTGTGCTAGTAATCTCCTTTTCTTTAGTGTCTACTTTATTCTTGTCTTCCATAGTTTTTAGTACTATTTTAATTTGTATTTTGGTAACATGACACATATACCGGACTAGGCAGGATTGTTTCTCCTATTAATGTTATTTAATTTTTGTATTGCATAGTTTTTGGTTTGCTTTAATGATTATTTGTTCATTTGGGGTCTAATTTTTTGGGGTCTGTAATTACCTTAAAATGGATAACAGAGTTGATAGACAATTGGAATTGCCTCTTTTCAGTCCCTTACACCATAGTTCTTCTTAGGATGGATGATAGACAATCTATCAACCATTGTTGAATGTTTCTTAAAAAGTTATGCTAGCTTTGCATATAACAGAAACAATCTGTCTTGGCTTTACTCTAATTAGCCATGGCTCTCCAGTTTTTCATCATTTCCATAAAGTTGATTTTAATTCAGTTTTTTTTCTTCTTCTTGTCCTTTGTTTTTTTTTTTTTTTTTTTTTACTTTAATTAATTTTAATTGCTAAATGTACTTGTTTTTGGCATCACTGCCCTTTACTTTCTACAAACATGTGTACTGATTATACTACAATATCAAAATAAATAAAAAAGTTATCTATCTTATCTATGTATCTTAAGTACCAAAACTAACAATAAGGTTACCTACCATACATGATTTATTAGGACCTAGACTTGATCAAATCCAACCACATCCAATTGAGGAAGCCATATTCGAATCAATCACCTAAAATTTTTGTAGAAGTAACTTACGACATATAACGCTTGTAATTTAGTTTTGATAAGCATAATGGTTTATATAAAAAAAAGAAAAAAAACACAATTACTCAAGCTTATCAAGCTCTTGTTCAAAAACCACCAGAATAGCCTTCTGAATACGGATTTGGCTATTCAAGGGAAGGCCATCCAAATTTTTTGCAAGCATGCAACAAAAACCATAGTTTCTCGACCCTTCCCACTTGTCCTTTTTGTTGATCCTAGTTTCAAGAAACTGCTTGACAACAGACATGGTATGTTGTACATCTGCTGTCTGTTGTAATTCTTCTGGTGCAGTGGGGAGTCTTTTTCTTTTATTGTGAGAGTTGGAGGTGGAAGTAGATGAAGAGGTTTGAGTGGAGGTTCTTGGGTTATTAGGAGGTTGGGAGGTTAAAGCGGTATTGGGAGTGTTGGAGGTGGAAGTAGGTGAAGAGGTTGGAGTAGATTCTAGGTGAACAAAAGTGGTGGGAATAGGAGAATAAATTGGGGTTGGTGAAGGATTTGACACACTTGGGATTTGCAGTTGGGATTTGAGATGATGCAGGCGGAGTTGGGGGCTGGGTAAAGATTACACTGGAGGTGTTTGAATTTGACCTGTGGCGGAGGGGGGGAGGGGGAAAGATTTCACATGAGGAGTTTGAGTTTGATTTTTGGAGGTTTGGGGGATGGGGAAAGATTTCACATGAGGAGTTTGATATTTGGAGGATTGGAGGATGGGGAAAGATTCCACATGAGGAGTTTGAGTTTGATATTTGGAGGATTGAGGAATATCTGAGTAGAGGTTTGATGTTGAGCTTCATCACTTGAAGTGGTAGTGGGTAGGTCTGCGAGTCCATCATCTCCAGAGAGCTGAATAATGACTGTCTCTTCAGTATGTGCCAGATTCCCTGATGTCGTGCAAGACAAAGTAAGTTGAAAATATTTTCATTTACACTACAAAGCACATATATTTTTAGTTTTTAACCCTATCTGTAGCTATCTTTGAAAACCAGAAAATTAAACAGTCTAATTTTTTTCACAGAAAGTAAACAGAACAGAAGAAAGATACAAATGGTTGGTAGTTTGTCAACGATTACTATTCCTTAATAGCCTTGCAATCAGCATTACTTGAATCCAATTTCCATAATCTTAAATGCAGAGCTTTGGCCACCATTTATTAAATATTTTATAATAAAAATTTGTCCCTGTCAAATATTTTGAAATATTGTAACATTATATTTTTACGCCATTTCATTCTAAACTTTCTTTTAAAGCTTGGTCAGGGGTGAATCCAGGATTTTTTTTTGTGTGGTGGGGGGTGGGGCAAAATAGGTTGATCCAATAAAAAAAATTTAGGGGGGGGGGCAAAATAGGTTGATCCAATAAAGTTGCATTATGAGCAACTTTAATTAATTTAAACTTGAGTTAATTAAGCAAATAACACTACTTTAGACATCGCTAGGGGCACCCCCCCCCCCAATCTGCCCCGGAGCGGGGGGACGGGTTAACGCAGATCAAG
The DNA here is from genome assembly GCF_049724085.1 of Artemia sp. Qi Xiang Cuo. Classification (NCBI taxonomy): domain Eukaryota; kingdom Metazoa; phylum Arthropoda; class Branchiopoda; order Anostraca; family Artemiidae; genus Artemia; species Artemia sp. Qi Xiang Cuo. Next base: position 13,619,374 of record NC_142808.1, on the reverse strand, counting down.
TATTGTTCATAAAAAGCTACCGAAATATTGTTTACTTAAATGTTATTTATTAAAGTATAAATATATGTATTTCCAAAAGACTATAGAGGCTCTAATAGATTCAAATTTGCTTCTTGTGTCAAGTAGAGCATGAAGAACAACATAAAAACGTTTAAAACTAATTAATAAATAAGTATACATAAATGGAACATGAAAAAAAAAAAAAACAAAGAAAGAGGGGGGATGTTGTATTTCAATTAGTCCAGGGAGAAAAATAAAAACTTACAGGGACAAGGTGCATCACAAAGCAGTAAAATTTAAAGGAAAATGGCTATAGCAACATACAAACAAATGAAAATAGACAAAGGAGCCCTGTTTAGTTCAGGACATAAATCAGGAACCATGAAAAAAGGCAATAAACTATTTTGAAACTTCTCAGTAAGAGCACTGATTAGTGATTAAGTTAGTATGGGTGAGGTGGCTATGCAGGGGAACAGTATCTGGGGTTATGAAATTCATTGAAAATATCCTCAATATGCATATTGAAATGATGGACTTAACAAAACGCAAGCAAATACTATCACTTTATTTTTTGGTGGATTTATGATTAGGTTTCATGTTTGGACTAGACTAATGAATTATCCATCTTTTTTAACTTTTTTATTTTATGTTATTTTAGTTATGTCTTCTCCACCACATGGAAAAGCTCTGCTTTTAGGGTGAATTATTTATTGTGTTCAATAATAAATTTAAGGAAACCATTCCATGACATAGATATAAAGGAATGTTTTTAAAGGTAACAAAAATATCTCTTTTTAGATACCTATAAATACTTACTGTGTATAAACAATAAATGAAAACCATAAATCTTACCATTTGGGATTATGATGCTTCAAGAGAAATTGCATTGACCTAAAGTGAGGCCACTTTGAAAATCACCAATCTTTGCCACCATCCCCACCTCTTTTGTTTCGTTGTGCATTAACATTCTTGAAAAATTCATTTCTCAGATACCTCCAGGTATTTTTGCACCATTCAACTGAAAACAAAAATGTTATAATAAATTGAAGGTCCTTAGTAGATTGTTAATACATTACTGAAGTTGGCACAAATAAAAAGTACTGAGGTCTACTACACATAAGGGGCATGACGGATGAGTAAATCTTCAATAATTAGAGGTGACTGCACAAAAATATTAACAGTAAGATTTCAACAAAATATTTTAGGATAAAATACAGGCATCATCTATAGGAAAATGATCAATAAGTTTTCAATAAAATATTTTAGGATAACATGCAGTCATCATCTATAGGAAAAATACTTTCCAATCACAATAATCATTCAAAGAAATGATAAAATCATCAAATGCAACACATCTCTAATCAACTGCAAATGTAACATAAAGCAAAACTAAGAAACACTTGAATTCCTCTACAGTTTGAAAAATTGGGCTTCTTGAAAAAATTTATTACTTTGCAACCTGAACTCAAAAGAATAGAATCACAATAAACTTCTATTTTGCAACCCAACCATTCTAGATACATGTAAATTGCAAGACACACCCAATTATTTGCAACTAGCTAGAATGAAAAAAAAAAATGCATGCAAGACAAAGACTTATAAGGAGACAAAAAAGTTAGTTGGGAACCACCTGTCTTTTGGCATTCTTATTTGGACTAAGAGCAAAACGTCAATATAGCAATGTCAAAATTTTGAAAATATATACAAAATGGAAATGATTTTTAAACAGTGTTGTTTGAGTAACCAGACTGAATTTATGCCATTTTTGCCCAATTATTTACTGAAACTCTATTGTCTGACTATCTTTGTGTGAGTATCTAAATAAAATTATTGATTATTATTTTGTCTTTATTTGTATAATCAGATCCAAGAAAGAAAGGAAATGAACAAAGCTACATTTATGTATCTGTTTTCTTTAGACAGACTGAAGGGGCAAACCTCCAAGCTTTGACAAATCCAATCTTACTTTTGGCTCTTTTTCAAAGGGGACTTTCTTTGGATTCTTTTCCATCCAACTAAAAGCAGTAGGGGCAGCATCAGGTACAAGTGACCTTCCTCTTAGTCTACATACATAGGGGGAAATCATGCAGCTCTATACTAGCAAATAAACAAATGGTAAATATATAATATGGACTATACATTTGGGAACGGTTGGGTTCAAATTGAAGGTATAGATGCATGGTTGATCCTCTACATAAGGAAACATGTTAAGAAAATAATAATTCATAATATGCAGAAGAATCCTAGTTAACATATTCTGAAGAGGAAGAACCTTTATCTTCAATCCTTTCCTTGTTTTTCTAAGAAATTCATGAATTTCTTAGAACATATACATAAGGCTGTACCCAGGATTTTTTTTTTCTGGGGGGGGGGGTGGGGGTTTAATCCTCCCCCTGGGTATGACCTTGAATACATATTGACAAAGTACATACCCCACCCCCTTAATGTGTAAATATATACCCAGAATTGTATTCTGGATCTAAATACAACCTTCATTTGCATCACAGATAAAAACTATGCCCATGCCTAAATCGATCAAAATCAGAGTATGTACTTGCAGGTCATGGGCGTGGGGGTAAAGTTGATCTGTGATGCAAATGAAGAATATATTTAAATTCAGGATGCAATTCTGGGAATACATTTGCATCTTACAGGGGTTGGGGTATATAGTTTGTTAATATATAGGTTCTAAGAAATTCATGAATTTATTAGGAAAACTGGAAAAAGAAGTGAAGATAAAGATTCTCCCCTTGCAATATATGTTAACTGGGACTATTCTGCATATTCTGAAGTAAGAACTGTTTTCTTAACAAGTTTCCTTATGTGGAGGACCAGTGGTGATATTATGTGGTGATATTTGGAAACTTTTTCACTTTTGAGGATTTTTAGAGGAAAGACTTGATGATAAAGGTTCTCCCCTTTAATAATATAAGAACTAGGATCATTATACATATTTTAAGTAAGAATTGTTTTCTTAACATGTCTCCTTATGAGGGGGCCAAAGCTAAATAAATACCGAGGACCAACCCTGCATCTATACTGAACTTAATTAGCCTAGCAACAATAGGAATTAAACTAGCCTATTATATTTGGAAAAAGCATAAATAGGCATTAAGTTGTATGTTCATTGGTCAGATAGGCTATGTCGATTGTTCCATATTTACCAATATACGTTAAAAACTGCAAATTTGGGCAATCACATCAGTAGCCTACAACAAATGCTGCAGTTGTAATTGCATTCAAACCCTTCCTAAAGGTTTAATTTGTATAATGAGCCAACTGTTCATAAAAAAAAACAAATAAAAAGCAAAGGCAAGCCCATAAATCCTATCTATGTGGAAAAGGGAGTATATAAGACAGTAGGCTACCTGGCTGTCCAATTTCAACAGCTATTTGATTCCATCGGTCATTTTTAAATTTTGCATTTTTATAACTATTATTGCTTGTATCATACAGACAAGGATGGTTTTGGACAAAAGCAATCAAGTCCATATATGCTTCTACTTTCACATTAACTCTTTCAGGGCTTTGATCTGTCATTTTTATAATCTTCTCATTCCTCTTGAAGGTAAAATAGGTTTTTCCCTTTAAAATCAGAAGTCCTATCACCCTCATAGGGTCGAGTTGAAAAAATTTCAACTCAAAAATCCTATCGGCCTATGAGGAAAACCTCATAGGAATCCTATCACCCTCAAAGGATTTTGATAAAATCCTACGCGTCTGATCGAACCTTAAGAAAAAGAAGGAAAAGACAAGTGGAGTATAGGTTTAGCAACATCTAAACCAAATAAAGCCTTTGAACTTTTGTCACTAGTTGACATGATAATGATAATGCTATTACTACTAACAATTCAATGCAGCACCAAGCCGCCTGAGGCCAACACAGTTATGCACAATCCTCCTCCATCCAATTGTATTCAAAGCCTCCCTCTTTATACTCTCCCATGAAGTTTTTAGTTACCTTAAATCTTTCCTAACGACATACTCACACCCACCGAGAGGATTTCCTGTAGGTCTGTCAGCCTTGGTATGGTGGACAAAAGTTATAGCTTTCTTATTTTTTTTCGCCAAGTATCTATGTATCTATTAAGTCTGAAAAATATTTTTTTGTAAATTGACAATATAAATATTAGTAAAGGTTGACAAGGTTTAAGCCTTACTCTGAACGTAGGTCCCTCGCCCACTCAAACGGTCTCTAAGTATGACCCTAGGGGGTGGGATTGATCCACACTTTCCGTAAGGCCTACGGTTTCAAATACTAAAGTTAGTTAATATATACTTCTTAACTGAGTTCTCACCATTTATTATAACAAAATCATTCAAAATACCCAAAAATCTGTTAGAGCAAGAAGCTTGTACTCTTAAATTAAAACGCTGTAAGAGTTGTCATTAAATTTATAACATTAATGTTCGCTGACTGTCATTACAATCTGTGTTATCATATGTAAATCCCCTCTAGAATATTTTTTAAATAATCATAATAACATTTACCAAACTATGATTAAAATATAATATAAAATTAAGTAGACTACAACAGAGAATTATATACAACACGCCGCCTAGACTTCATGATATGAAAGAGCCAAACCATACCCTTACGACGAAATTACGACCTTTCTATATTAAAACGGGTATGATTTATATTAATGCGACCGTTTGGTATCAGACATAATCTATTAATTAGATGACCGACACTAATTCATACACCAAATATTTAAATAAACTATAAATGCATAGTTGTTTACCTCACTGAGGATGAGAGCATTATATCAAAGTGCAAACAGAGACCCAGGTTTAAAATCAGATCTAGACTTTGTAGGGTGGTAAAGTGAAAAATAGTGTGGTCCAGGGATAATTGTAGCAAATTGACAAAGCCAAAATTTGAAAAAAAAATTTAACAGAGGACATTTCATTGAAGGGCAGTGGGTGTTAGGGGACATGGAGAGGGATTCAGGAAAATTCTTTATTATTCCTTTTCCAGATTGATCAGCATAAACACTGCTTGAGATTATATGCAAATGGGTTCTTCCCAGCACAACAATAATCTTGGATTGCTGGAGAGTGTATAACTCATTGAGCAATCAATGTTTTCAGCACCTGACAGTGAATCATAGTGACAAATTTTGTGGATCCTGAGTCTGGTGCTCACACAGAAAACATTGAAAATATATGACATTCAATGCATGGAACAAACCCCAAGAGTGGGAGATCAGGAGAGCACAGGAGAGTCTATCTAGCCAAGTTTTATTGGAAGAATGTAGTCACAAATTAAGGTGAAAGGTTACACCATTTAGTGCTTCAGGTGGCTGAGCTGTACAAACCTGACATTCATCAGTCAGCTGAGAGTTCACTTGGTACTAGCCAAGGGTCAAATTAAATTCTCTCTTACTATTTTATTATTGCCAATTATCTTTAAACTACTCTCCTTTAATCAATATTCATCTTTATCAGCTTGATTCATCATTTTTGATAAACAATTTTTTATCTTTGTTTGTATGATTTAATCTTAATGAGGAACGGCTATATAATTGTATCATAAAAAGGTAATTTTATAAATGTTCTGTAACATTTATTCTTAATTGTGTGTTGACACCACTGCAATTACTTTAGCAACCTTGATTAGCAAATATGTAGATGAGGTTTTATTGTGTGTTGACATGACTTGTGATTTCTAAAGTGGTGTCTAAACAAATTTTTCAGATGTCACTTGTTTCAGCACAGGTTTGAAAACTATAAAAATGCTTATTGAATCCATGCCTTTTTTTTCCAGAAATGTGGTAGGAAAAATGTAAAACTGAAAGAAGTGAAGACAAAGGTTAGCTGCATGCAAAATACAGATAAGCAGGCTCAAGTGTTTAATTAAAAAAAACCAGTACACAACCTGAAAATAAGCACACATAAGTAAAAGCAAAGCAAGCCAACAAAATGCAAACACAAGCAAGACAAAGCACTAAATTCAAGCTAGAATGTTACATCTCCCCTTTTCTCAATGAAAGTTCATTTATTGTGGCCTTTACTCAAGGGGGTAGCGCTAAATGCAAGCTAGAATTTTACATCTTCCATTTTATCAATAAAAGTTCATTTATTGTGCACTTCACTTTAGGGGGTAACTTCATCAAAGAGTTATTCTTGGTGGTGGTTTGATTTGTCTTTCACTCCTGGTTTTAGGGAGACCTGAGGATCCAGAGTCACCAGCTTCCCTAGACTCTTGGATCTCTGGCTGAGTGGAGTCAAAGGTGGTTGGTTTGCTGTTCACAGCGCTTTCCATCTGGTCAGTTGGCGGCAGACTATGAGGTGATCCAATGCATGGTAACTTGGTTTGGTATGTAGCTTAGAGTTTGAAATCTGAATGAACAGTGAATTCCAGTTTGTCATGATTTGCTGGCGTAGCCTGAATATGTTTTTGATTACACTGGTGCTGTCTGTTATTTGGCATTTCTACAACATATGAGCAGGGACAAAAGTCTTTCTTCACAAGAACTGCTGGCTGCCACATCCCATTCTCCATTCTTACTCTGACCGCCTGACCAGTTCTCAACAGATTTTGAGTCTTGGCATGAGCATTGTAATAGTGCTCCTGCCTTTCTCTCTCTCTTCTAACCTTAAAGGTTAGGAATTCAGATCTGGAGATGACTTTTGGAGTGAGGTGGTTTACTTTAGAAGGGATGGTAGATCTAGTGTTCCTGCTCATTAGCAGTTGTGCTGGAGACGGAAACCTGTCAACAGGTGTGTTCTGGTATTCAAGCAATGCAATCTGTAGATCAGAAACTGCTAGCTGCAATTTTTTGATCATGCCTTTTGCAATTGATACAGCGTTTTCAGCCAACCCATTAGACTGGGAATGGTTTGGACTAGATGGGCTGTGATGAATACCCCATTCTTTCAGAAAGGTCTTGAAACTGCCTGAGGTAAACTGGGGTCCATTATCTGAGCTAAGGACATGTGGGATACCAAAGCATGAGAAGTGTTGTTTGAGTTGCTCAATGATATGGTCTGTATAGGTGTTGGTGCCTAATTTGTCAATCTTGAAGTGACAACTTTAGTAGTCAATTGTAACCAGAAATTGCTTACCGGACGGGTAGAACAGATCAATACCCAAGTGTTCCCATGGGTATTGGGGTATCTGATGCTGAAGGAGCGGTTCCTTAGCACTCATTTTCTCATAGGTGCAACAAGCACTGTTTTTCTGGATGTATAGCTTGATGGATTGACTCAACCCAGGCCAGTAGATAACAGATTGGGCTCAGCATCAATTTGCTTCAGCAACAATCTTAACTGCTCGTTTTGGGTGCTTGTTGCTGATAGGTGCAACAAGCATTGCATTTCTGGATGTATGGCTTGATGGATTGACTCAACCCAGGCCAGTAGATAACAGATTGGGTCCAACAGTGTTTCAAGTGGCTTGTGGTTGGTTACTATGTTGAAGTGTTTACCATACAAATATTGTTGGTAGTGATGGCATCCAAAAACAATTGCGTATAGTTCTTTTTCTATTTAGGAATAGTTCTGTTCAGTGATCTTGACGCATATGACACAACACTGTTGTTCTGAAGCAGAATTGCACCAAGCCCAAATTTTGATGCATCTACTTGCAGCTCAATATTGCTGCATGTTGGGTTAAAGGAAGCTACTCTTCTGCAGGTGGACTCTTTTAGTTGCTGAAGGACCTGCTCATGATCAGGGGTCCAAATGAACACCTTTTGCTTCTGCAACAATCTCAACTGCTCGTTTTGGGTTGACAGGTTTGGAATGTACTAGGACAGGTAATTGAGCATTCCAAGAAGGGTCTGCAGCTGTTCCCGTGATTTTTGCAAAGGCATTTCATGGATAGCCTTGACCTTATTTGGATCCAGGTGGGTGCCCTCACCAGATAAGATTTGGCCAAAAGAAGGGGTGGATGTTACTTTCAGGATGCACGTTTCCTTGTTCATTTTCACTCCCTTCTTTTTAGCTCTCTGCAGCATCGTTTGAAGATTGACGTCATGGCCCTCTTCTGAATTGCCCGAGATGATCATGTTGTCACTTATGACAGAAAAACCAGCCACTCCTGAAAAAACTTCTTCCATATGTTGCTGAAATTTGTCTTAGAGCTGATATAAGGACAAATGGCATTTGCTTGAATTTTTACCGTCGAAAGGGAGTATTGAAGCTGGTCAACTCAGATGACTTGTCTTCCAGACATAAAGACCTATAACCATGCCAAGTATCAAGTTTTCAAGAAGTGTTTTGCACCCTGGTGTTTCTGGATCGCATCATCAAATGTTGGCATTGGGTGATGATGCCTCTTGATTGCCTTGTTAAGGTCATGGGGATCAATACAAACTCTAAGGCTCCCATCTGCCTTTTCCACAATAACTACAGAGTTAACCCAGTTGGTTTGGTGGGTGACTCGATTATGCCTAGACTTTCCATGCAATCAAGCTCTTGCTTATATTTCGTTTGTAGTGCAAGGGGAATCTGTTTGCAGGCTGCACTGAAGGTTCAGCTCCTTCTCAAAGGACTATTTTGCAAGTCCCTTGCCCACTCCTTCAAACAATTCTGAAAATTCATCAAAGAGTTGGTTTATATATGCTGGATTACTCTGAAGGCTGAAGACTAGTTTGACAAGATTCAGCTGCTGGCTTGCAGCATAGCTCAGTATTGGAGCTGGAGCAGACTGCACAACAAAGAATTCATGCAAGCTTTGTCTACAATCCTTGTAGGCACATTTCAATCTTGAACTGCCAATTACTGGGATCTTTTGACCACAGAAACTAGTTAGGACATGATTAGTTGGGGAAATTTTCGGCTATGATTTCAGCTTTTTGACAAAGTGCTTTGGAATTATATTGGCTTGTGGCCCAGTGTCAATTTCGAATTGGACACTAATCTGTCCATCAATTCTTATAGTTGAATATGGGCGAGGATCTTCATTGTCTGCTGAGATTTCATAAATAAAGAGTTCATCATCTGTAGTCTGATTTGTAAATTCAATAACATTGCCACTTCAATGTTATTGAAGTTCCACATATGAATCTGTCACGTACCATTTCGTCCTTTGTATCAGCTGCATAGAATCAGTCATGCACAAGAATCACGAGTTCGTTAACATATTGTTCAATGGTCGTGCCATCTTTTTGATCATACTTATGGAATGCATACCGAGAGAAGATCGGGTTTGCTTTTGGGCTGAAATAACCGTCAGACTTCTGGAGGTCTACATTGATCTTGTTTTTTCTGCATCAGCCAATTTCCAGGTTCTGTATAAGTCATGTTCTTTTTCTCCCAGCCAGATTAACATTTATGCACACTGCACTTTTTCTGACTTTTCACTGAGAGGACCATCAAACATAAGCTTTGCATGGCTCTTAAATCTGATATATGCTTCTCTTAGAGTGTCTGATTCCCAATTCAACTTTGTGTAATGAATGGCAGCGTCCATGTCCGTCTACTCTGACACAATGCAACAATAATAGCTAACAAATGCAGATAAGCTGGATAAAGCGTTTAATTAAAAAAAAAACACGACACAACCTGCAAATAAGCACACAAGCAAAAACAAAACAAGCAAACAAATAGTAAACACAAGCAAGACAAAGCACTAAATTCAAGCTAGAATGTTACAGAATCTAATAAAAGTTTGAAGAGATCGTGTGCCCCTTTGTATATATTTGTACTTAATCAATTTTAAATCCTGTCGTATAATATCATCTTAATAGTGAACAGAGTTCAAACCACCTTTTAATTTTTCATTTTTGAATATTTGAAAAAAAAAATTCAATTAAAGTAATTGTTGATTATTAAAATTAGATTTTAAAATAAGTGTATTTTAGTGTTTTGTAATCTTCGGGTTTTTCTATCTTTCCTACCTCACAAATGGATTTAAATATTTTGATTATCTTAATGCTTTACTCACAAAGTATCGTATGTTTATTTTTGTGTATATTATGTTACGACAATATTATAATTTGTTTATTAATGATTTATTTGAAAAAAAAAACTTGAAACAACACGACATTGGGTCCCATGTAACGCAACCCTCCTTACACTTAGCCCTGCTTCAATTCAACCTACATACCGTTAAGTTGAACCCTCATTCAACTCAACCCTTTGAATAGGTAGGGTTAGGTTGAATATTTATCCCCTATTCAACTCAACCCTAATTGAGTTCAACTCCTGCAACAGGTTAAGTTTGGTTAAATGGGGTTGAGCTACATACACACCCAAGACACTATTTATTGTCATTTGATGGTTTGGCTTAAAAAAAAAGATCTTGTGCTATAGTCTTAGTGACAGCGGATCCCTGTTTGATTTTGGGCCTGATGCATTTAAAAACTCCATTATCCTTTTAGCTTAACGACGCGTCTTGACTACTAAGGTCCTTGCCTCGGCCCTCCAGTATTGTACAGCTGGAATTGAATTTGGTGTCCCCTGTTACTAAGCTGAGATTTTATTGTTCATAGTATATATAACTCTTTTTTTTTGTCTTTAACGCAAACCCGACTGTCAAAATGCAAGAATAATTAGGTATTTGGTCTCTTTTCAGGTTTATCATGGAATATTTCTTAAAAGGTCTTGTTAGTGATTTTGACTTTTTTCACCAGACCATGACAAAAGGGTCAGAGAGCATTGGACTAGTCGATTAAATACCTTTAAAATAAATGCAAGCAGTTAAAATTGAGAAGTAAATTGAATAATGTGTAAGTTGTTTTTTGTAAATCATTATAAATTGGCTAGTGTAACTTATGGTCCGTGGTGTATTATAGCAACCACACTGTTGTTCTTGTGTAAATTGGGGGATTAGGGGGGTGTTTATTTCCAGAGGGGGGGGGATAAACTGAATATCGTTTTTGTGACTATAATTCCCTTCACAAGCAAACCTTGTTCTGCTAGTGCTGCATGATAAAACTGATAACAATAGAAACAGAGAATGGGTTGGTACCGCTTATACTTGCTCGCAGAATTTCTAAATTGTGAGAAAAATATTAATATTTTGTTTCAATACACTTTATTCTATTGTCAACAGACATTTCGTACAGCATGCTGATGTAGAGATAAATGTCCCACAAGTAGCGCTGTTGTTGTGTGAAATACAACTAATTTCAATTATAATTCTTAGCACAATTATAACAAATATTTAGAAAAGTGAAAACAGTAAGAAGTCAGCATAGTATTGTACGTATAGACAGGCAGTCCCACGTATGTTGGTTAGCATGTGAATACAAAACATGGAATAGGACATTATCAGCGCTTATTAGGCATTTTAATGAAAAATAAGAGAATCAGAGTTTCAATTGAATACTGGAAATAAATACTAAAATAATTAAAGTAGTCCTGAAGTGAGGGTCACTCTACAAACGAATATAGTCAAACTACACATTATTTTACATTTCTATCTATGGCACGAGTATCATTAGAAAAAGAACTCATACTGATATTCTGTTCCAAGTATTTATTTTTAATTAAAACAAAATCATTCAATGCATATCTACTTTATTATTATTCAATAATTATATTTATGTCCAATTTGAAAATGTAAAGGGTGTATCCATTTCCACCTTTGAAAATTTTAAAACAAGGGACCGTGTTTAAAACGAGTTTTAAAAGTTGACTTGAGCAAACATGGCGAAACAGGAATCATAAAAAATAAACGATTTTGCAATTAACTAGACTCACATTTTTATTGATGATAAAGATTCAAAATCGGTATATTTGGAAAAATATTAATGTTGAAAATATTATGTAGTGCAATAGGCACGTATTTTTCTCTCTGTACCTGTTTAAAACTAAATAATTTAGTAATTAACAATAACAAACACACAAACCTGCCAGATAAATAAGTACAATAAACCACCGAAGAATAGATCATGAAAATATTTCCAGTCCAGTTTTTTTTCAAATTTTGTGGAAGTAGGGTTTGGGTGATATGCCCCACAACCCAGACTGGTCAGTGGGAGGGCCCCACCGGGTTGTGGCGGGGCAGTTGCCCCCTCCCCCCCGCTTCCTCTACCAATATAACCCTGGGCCCGCACGAACCTCCTTCCCGTAGATATACTGAATATTATTTAACATTAATGCATATTTGTGATAAAGTTTGATTCTATATTACTGTTATAAGCATAACTATGTGCTTACCTAGAGACATTTCAGCTGTGACCCTTGTTGATTATACAAATTGTTATTCATCTCAGCACCATATCGACATTTTGTCCACTCTATGACCTATGATCGTTTCTCTCAGCAAACAGTCTGTATAGTCTGACATAAATATAAAATAACTAATAAATTCTTGATCTTCAAGAAACACTGTGTGTAGATAATTCGATTAATAGGTCTATCGACATTTTTAATATAGTATTCACTCTATTTATGTCGATACTTCATATCAGTTTTTTTGATATCTCATGGATTTTTCGACTTTAATGAACTAAAATTGTAAATAAATGGTATTTTCTATAATTTTTTTTCAAAATAAAAATTACTCGAAATAAAAATATACTAATAAAATTATACTGCATAAATTAATATAAAAAAGACTAAGATTTATAATTATTCGAGATCAGGAAGCGAAAAACAAAATGCTGGCACTTCAAAAACATGAACATGTCGTTTCCAACGTTTACTGTTTATCTAATCAGCCTTGGTCAATACTCTTTCAGAAGGGACACTGGTAGCGGGCACAGACATGAATTTTATTGCAACTTCGTACAGATGTTTTTGGGACCCCAAAGCACGATACTTCCACAACTTGAGTGGACAAGTTTCTCTTGGGACTATTTGCTCCCTATTGAAAGTTTGCAGACCCATGATATATTCGGCTGCAATCGATGTATGTCGTGCATTGACTATACGGACTTCTTCGTGTGAACCACACAAACTGAGTGGATTCCGAAAAGACTGCATCACAGAGACAGTAGTGGTAGCCTACTTGTATATTCTGATGGAGATTCAGCAGAAAGCAAGGCCAAATCTATCTCGTTTGTAATTTTGTTCTCAACTTGTAAAACATCGTCAGGTGAATTATACATTTTCTTGAAACGCGGGTCAAGATACAATTGCGACGGGTGTCACTAGACCAAGGCTTATGAAACTAAAATGCATTTGTGTCAGAAAAACCTTTTTAAGTTTATCAGCCACATCTGAGAATCCACAGAAATAGACCTTAACAAGGTTGTTTATTAGAATATTTGACAACGTCATTACTTTCAAAACTCTGGGTATTTTTTAGAAGAGATCTAAAGGGGTGACTCTTGAATGGGTTTAAGCAATTCACTCACAATTGAAATAAAACCCCAGTCACTACAATTGAGTCTGATTTCACCTGTACCAACAATGTATATAAAATTAGTTTTAAACTATGGTTTTAATTTTTTGGTGAAAAAATTTTAATTATATAATATTCACTGGAACACAGTGTATGGCTATACAGAACTAAGTTCACACTAACCTGAAAATATTTCTGGCCCGTTGGGATAGATGCACTAATCCAACAGCCTAAGTAATATCACCCCCCCATTATGAGCATTATTATTCTTCCTATAAGACCGAATGTTGAGAACTTTCATCTCCATTAAGCAACATCACTCTCTAAAAACCTTGATTGGATATGTTTGGGGAAATGGTGGGTGTGAGAGGGGCGGTAGTGGCTCTCCCATCACTTTCAACTATTAAAAATGGCCCTAGCCCATTCAATGTACAATCAAAAGAGCCCTTGAGAGGTTTCTTTGAACAAACTTTCAACACAAATCTGAGCGTCCCCCACAGCATAACGTACAACCTGGCACGGAGTGCTGGGGGGGATTTCAGTTTCAACTACCACCTCTCCAGAAAATTAGAAGCAGTTGAAACAACTTTATCTAGACCAATTGTTCGGATCGGGGGTTTGATGACTGCGTGGAGTCAGAGGGGGGTGACTGACACTCAAATCATTTTTAACTCGCAAAAAGGATCCTCTCCATCTCAATTTCCAATTTAATGAGACCAGTGTGATGTTATTCCACAAAAATATCTATAAAAAATTTATATACCCCCAGGGCGGAACTTACAACCTTGGCCCTTGGGGCTCTAGGGGGGTTTGTCATTCTTAAAAAAACAATGTTCAAAACTATCAACTACGTTGAACGACATGGCAATCTATACACTGTTATTGACTACTGGTGGGGAAATGGCCGGCGTAAGAGGGGGATTAATTACTCTCGCGTCACTCTCTACTCTTAAAAAGGACAATTTCAATTTCCAATCAAATGAACCCTTTTTGAAATCTCTTTAACAACTTTCTATATAAACTTTATATGTCCCTAGGGCATAACTTAAAACTCTTGCACTGAGGGCTCTGAGGGGGTTTTCATCCTAAAAGACCTAATTTCAAGAACTTTGAACTTAGTGGAACAAAATGGCTGTCTGCAAATCTTGATGTGATGTGTTTGTTGAAATTGTCGGTGTGGAATGGGAGACAGCTTCTTACACAATACTTTTAAAGATTATAACAGTAACCATTTGTAAAGTTACACTATCCATTGAACTGGGTGACTTTTAAAACACCCGCTTTCAATCCAATACTTGGCGTAACTTTGGTACTTACATTCCATCCTTGCCATGAGTGCTGTGGGGGGGGGGGTGGACTAAAAAACTAACTTATTTATAGAAAATACTAATAGGTTGACTCCAATTTCGAAAAAACATTTTTTTGGTTATTGTTTTCTGGACCAGGTTGGCATGAAAGGTGGGATAGCTGCCCTATAATCAGTTTCGAATATTAAAGATGAGCTATTGAATTTCGACTAAACTTAGACATTTTTAAATTTCATGCTGCAAACCTTAATCGAAAACACCTTATATAATCCAGAGGCCGCATTCACACCCCGATAAGTCCTGGCTGGTGGTAACTGTCAACATGAACATAATGTAGCTCCGAGCATCACCTCATAATAAGACCCGTGAACACTCCACTGGTTGTGTTTTTTTGCGATGTTCAATCTTTTTCTTGTCACGTGGGATTGTCACGTTCACATAAATTTCGAATCCAATACAGTGAAAAAGCAACTCCACGGTACAAGGATATGAGCTATGTTCTAAGGGCATACCAAAAAGTCGTAGAGACGCAGTGACCTTTTCTAAAGGAAAAAAATTTATCAAAAATGTATTGTCTGAACATCGTTCTTATATGCCCATAAGTTCTATACTATAGTCCGTAAACTGAGGGGTTTGGGTGAGGGTCCCCCTATACTATAAGTCCCCGGTTCTTGTCTCGGTCTCTAGTGTCTCAGGTCTGTACTTGTTCCGCACTATGGCTCTGCCTATGATCTCTGCGTCACTCGTCTCTATAAACCTTATATGCCCCGAGGGCACAACTTACAACCCTTGTACTGGGAGCTCTGAGGGGGTTCTCATCTTAAAAGACCTAATTTTCAGAACGTTCAAATGCGTTCAAAAAAATTGATATCTAAAAATTTTGATTGGCTGTGTTTTGGAAAATGGTGGGCGTGAGAAGGCCGTTAGTCACTATAAAATCACTCTCCTCTATTAAAAAAGGCACTAGCCTATTCAGTTTACAAATGAATGAGCTCTTGTTAAGTTTCTGCGACAACAAATTCAATAAAACTTTATAGACACCCCGGGCCTAATTTACACACCGGGTCCTGAGGGCGGGGGAGGGAGTGTGTTTCATAAAGAAGGAAACAAGGTCCAAAAATTTCCACTACATAGAATCAACTTGATCTCTCAAAAATTTCATTGGATGTGTGGGGGGGCCAATTAGGTGTGAGAGGGGGGCTAGTTGCTTTCAAATAAATTTTGAAGATTAAAAAGGACACTATCCCTTTTAATTTCTAATCGAATAAGACCTTTTTCAAGTTTCTACGACAAAGATTTCAATAAAAACCTTATACGCTCCCAGGGCATAACTTATAATCCTTGCCCTGAGGGGGAGTGTCGTCCTCAAAAATATATTTTCCATTTGGAAATCAACTACGCTGAACAAGATGGCTATCAAAAAATTTTTACTGGATGTGTTTGGGGACTAAGTGGCGTGGAGGGGGGGGGCGAGATTCCCTCCAATCACTTTCGACTATTAAAAATGGTACTAGCCCTTTGAATTTCCAATCGAATGAGCTGTTTTTGAAGTTTCTTTGACAACGCCCCCTTCAAAAGCCTTATATGCCCCCAGTGCATGACTTAAAACCTTTGCCCTGAGGGCTTTGGGGGAGTGTCCTCTTGTAAAACATATGTTATATTCGGAAATTAACTACGCTGACCAAAATGGCTATCTCAAAATTTTGATGGGATGTGTTTGGAGGAATGATGGGCGTGAGGGGGGGGGCGAGTTGCCATCCAATCACTTTTGACTATTAAAAAGGGTAATAGCCCTACAAATTTCATATTAAATGAGCCTGGTTTGAAGTTTCTACGACAATAGCTACAATAAAACCTTTTATGCCCCCAGCGCATAACTTAAAACACCTGCCCTGAAGGGGTTGGGGGATTGTTCTTCTCAAAAATATATTTTGTCTATGGAAATCAACTACGCTGACCAAAATGGCTATCTCAAAATTTTGATTGGATGTGTTTTGGGGGAAAGCCGGGCGTGGGGGGGCTAGTTGCCTTTCAATCACTTTCGACTATTAAAAAGGGCACTAGAACTCTCAATTTTCAATCGAATGAGCTCCTGTTTAAGTTTCTACGACGACCCCTTCCATATGAAGTGTCCTGCTCTACAGTAAAAAAAATACTAATAGTACATTGTGCCAACATCGTTCTTATATATCCTCAGGGCATAGCTTATAACCCTTGCCCAAAGGGGGGTGGGGGAGTTGGTACCTTTATACATATTTTCTCTCTGTAAAACAACTCCGCGGACTAAACGGGCTCGCTCAAAATTTTGTTTGGAGGTAGTTCCGGGACTGATGGGCGTGGGGGGGGGGGGGGCTATTGGCCAAAAGGGCACGAGCCCCTCCAAATTATAAACGAATTATCCCATTTAAAATTTTATACGACACCTCCTTCGATATAAAGTGCCCGGATGGAGAAAAAAAACACATTGTACCCACATCGTTCTTTACTTAGGCAGCGCTGGCGCGCTGCCTATGATTATTTTTGTATACGTTCAGCATAGAGCCTACGTTGGCTTGGTGTTACTCTGTGTAACGATATATTTCGTTTTCGTCAGTCAGTTTTTAGGGACACATGTACCAAGAGGGACGTTTTTTTAATAGTTAATGTGGTAATATACTAAATATTTTTTAAGAAAACGCTTAACATTAAAATCTTTTAAAAAAGATATAAAATCTTTGGTCGTTTTTTTGCAAACGTATTTCCTCATTCTCCTCTGATCAGCGGTCTGAGAACAATGATGAGTAGATCATTAAAGTTCTCTCATCATTGTTCTATATGGCAGAACAGTCGTGCCCTTCACACTTTTCGCTAAAGTCAGTGAGATGTAAGATCTTAGAACAAAAATGAGTTAAAAAACAATAATCTTTGCAGAAAGATATAAGATCTTAGTGCTTAAAAATGGGCCTAAGATTAGATGTGGGTATTCCAAGATTGTTGCAAATCGGTCGAAATACAATCGCAAAACTTTAGTGTAGCTGTATTTGTTTTCTTTGACCATGTTATTTTGTACCTTTCAGGTATTTCAGGTATTTACATTTTTCTTAGGAAGAACAACCTTTTTCTCTTTACTCCACTATTTTTCACATTGTTTGTGCAGTGGATTATAAATAAATAAATTATTATTATTATTATTATTAACTATTATTTTGGTTTGTCTTAAAAGTGAGTTTATTGCAAAAAGAAATTTATGTTGATTTCGAAAAAAAGACTGAAACCCCTCCAAAATAGTGTCAGATCGAATGAAAACTGTAACATTGGAATCAGAACTGTAGAAAACCTTGCACAGGGAAAGTATAGTCCCCCTCCTTGAACAACAAGGTAAATCGCTTTTTTGCATTGGCAACACTTATCTGTCTTCCTTTTTTCTGTTTTTTTTTTCTCACTGCCTAGCGGGTCACCATAAAAAAATAAAAAGATGCTTAAAATCAAACTAAAAAGAAAGTTATTACAACTAAAGCATTTGCATAAGAGTAAACAAATTAAATTTCAAAATGTATCTAAAATTGTACTTTCTTAAATTTCTTAACTGTTGGCACCAGCAGGCTAGCAGAACATCATAGACAGAGTTTTTATAGCTTATAATAAAAGATCTTGTTCAGATCCAATTTCTCTATATAAAGTTCAGGTGCCGAAATCTTACAATGAAGGATGACTTCTACCTGAGTTCTACTTTTTACTATAAGCTCTAGCCTTGTGAAATACAAATCGCCTACTCTTTGAGCCCAATCTTTTAAAAACATCCTTTCTTTCACTTTGTTTTTTTGCACCTGTGACTGCACATTGTAATTTTGCCATAATTTCTAAGCCAGGACACCCAAAACAGAAAAAGCAAAAATACACCGGTTCCGTATTTTCTTGTCTCTGGCTGGGCTATCTCATGTAAGGCCCCTGACCACACTGGTAGAGAATCAAGCAGTAGAGCATAAGAAATCGAAGAGTGGAAGAAAATTCGTTTATAGCTAAGCTCAGGCGAGAACTTAAGAAAATATTTGATAGGACTGTGATGTATATGTAAAATGACTATTATAAGAGGATATATAGGAAACGGTGGCTGGTTTTTACCCCCTTGGCAAATACCCCCCCCCCCGGGGAATAAAACCCCGGAAAATACTCCCAGCGGAAAATACCCCCCTCCCGGAAAATAACACCCCGGAAAATACTCCCAGCGGAAAATACCCCCCCCCCGGAAAAACCCCCTTCCGCGGAAAATAGCCCCCGCAGAAAACAACCCCTGGAAAATAAACCATCCCCCATGGAAATTAACCCCCATCCCCACGGAAAAGACCCCCCCCCCATGGAAAATAAGACTTTCCAAATTTGAGAATTTTATTTGAGTTTTTTTTTCCGTAGGGGGAAGGAATTTTGGTACGTGTATATTATGCGCCACTCACTCGAGTTTACGCTGTGTAAAACTCGAGAACAACCCGGTGTGTTCTTTGGTTTATATAACATTAGCATGAAACAATACAAAGAAAAGTGAATTAATATATGGTAAATATTTTATTTGTGCTATATATATGCTCATAGGGGGGGGGGTGAAATATTTGTACAGTTTGAATTCAAAAAAAACTTCCTTCTAGGTTGGGCCGCTAAAAATTACAGAAAAATGCCAAGGTATTTGGAAATTTTGTTAAAAAAAAAAAAAGTGTTAAGTGTTTTTTTTTTAATGACATTTTTTAAAAGTATTAAGTGGGCTACTATTATTAGGTTAATGTAGTGTTTAATTTAAGTGTTGTGTGATGATCGCTGAACAAAGTTTATGTTATTTGTGACTTTCATGTTCTATTTTACTATATTAGTGTCTGTATAGGTTGTCTTTTAAATATAATTATTTATATATAGATTTAAAATTCAGAATAAGATTACCAAACACATTTTTCACGAAGACCAGCTATACTTTACCCTCCCCCCCCTAATATTCAAATCTATAGCCTAAATTTACTTCTAAAGTAACAAAAAAAGTGGTATGCTTTCGAGTTTTAGCACCGAAATGCGTTCCCCCTACGGGAAAAAAAAACTCAAATAAAATTCTCAGATTTGCAAAGCCTTAATTTCCACGGGGGGAGGGATTTTCCGGGGGTTATTTACCAGGAGGTATTTTCGGGGGGGGTATTTTACGGGGGGGGTAGTTTCCGGGGGGGGGGGTATTTTCCGGGGGGTATTTTCCTAGGGGGGTATTTTGCGGGATGGGGAATTTTCCGGGGGATAATCGTGAGGGGGGGGGGTCAACGCTTAGAACCATAGGAAACAGTTGAAAAAAATAGATTTATTTGTGAGAATAACTTAATATTTCGGAAGAAAAATGGGTTATACAGTTAAGCTAATTCACGGACATATAGGTAGGTTGATGTCTTTGTTTTTGTTGCTTGTTTTTTTTTGGGGGGGGGGGCAAACAACAAAAGTAAAAATATTGAAGAAATGAAAAGGGAGCATGCAAATACAAAACAAATAGTAACGTTTGATTCTTTGTTTTATCCTCTTTCTAAATACAAAATCTTTCCCAAGCCTAGGTCCGAGGGCAAGATTGGACCGTAAGGGACGAGGAGGGGTTGAGTTGTAAGGAAATTGATCCTGATATTTGTATGCAGTAAGTAATCTAATAATACCTACTTTTATTAGAAAGTTTCCTTTAAATAGGCTCAACCACTACAAATTTACCAGGCCATTGTTTTCTAATGTTTTGAAGGAAAATATCAACAAATAGATTTGTTGATAAAAATATAAAAAGGATTTTTTTTTTAATTTATGAGGGAGAAATGTCAGTCCTTCGTTGGCACCAACGGGCCTGGGTTAGACCAGAACATATTAGTTTGTTTAAAGTTAAAGTTTTTTCTAATTCAAAATTTAGTTTTTGCTATTTTTTATACCCTGTTAATTCAATAAAATAATAAGGAATAAAGTGCTTTATTCCAGGGCCCTATACGACATTGCTACCTAATGTGAAACTAAAGCGAAGTGGGTTATATATATTGAAAAATCATATGCATACGTTTAAATTTGTTTTTTTACCAAACAGAATTAAATGAAATCTATAAAAATACAAAATTTTTGGGATATTTATAAAAATCTTTGTAGAGAGCTATCTTATACTCCAGGGGGGAGTCCATATATGGGCATAGAACCACGTGGTTTATGGTTTTTGTCAGTGAGAATGGAAAAACAGTATTTTTCTCACTTGAAAAAACAGGAATTTTCTCACATTGATGGTTGTTTCATGGACGGTTATGTGTGTTGGTCAATTTATTTGATGTTTTTCATGGATGTCAACAGTAATTCATGTCTGTTTTATTGTTTTTTTCAGTGGGAATGAAAAAATATTATTTTTCTCACATGAAAAACAGGAATTTTCTCACTTTTATGGATGTTTTTATGGTTTTTATCAGTGAGAATGAAAAAACAGGAACTTTCTCACATTTATGTCTGTTTTATGGTTTTTGTCAGTGAGAATGAAAAAACAGAAACTTCCTCACATCTAGGGATTATTGAATTGAATGTGGGCCAGGTCAATGACTCTTCCTTCATGTTGTGGTTGTTGCTAGATGTAAATTTTATGAGCCTCCTGGAAACAGTTATATCGTGTGGTTCCTTCTCATCCAGTCAGAGGGCTCGTTTACATAGTGGTGACGCTGGGAATATAAGGAAAGGATTTTTGCTATAGTTTTATTAGTCTGTGAACAGAATTTAAAGGATTGAGAAGAACAGTTTTGACATTACTCATTTGGATATATATTTGTAATAATGATTGGAATGTTTACACTATTAGAAGTTGATAGTGGAGTTGATGCTAATAATACAAGAGCACCAAAAATTGCGGTTGAAATTACGAAAGGATCGCGGCTTTGTCTAGAATGGGTTGCAGTATATGCAAGATATGTGATATCCTTGACCAAATTTAAAATAGCGTATAAATTTTATTTTACCGCTAAGGTTGATATAGCACTTGCGAAAAGAGATTAACGTGCTTCAAGTGTTTTGGTGGAGCATATCAAATACAATAAACACTATTATTAATTACACATGCATAGTATTATGGATGTTATAATTATTCAATAAAATTGTTTCGAAATCGAAAATGTTCCCTTTCTTTTCTGGTTAGGACTAACGAATCTGGGTTAGTCTAGAGTCAGCAGTGTGAGTGAAAGGACCGAAAAATTAATAAATTTGAGAAGGAGAGAATTGGATCAAATCTAGTGTTTTTGGAAAAACTTGTGATTTTTGAAGACGGTTTTCTCGAGTCATCGCTCCAATGCAGGATATTCACTCAAAGACCACTTGAAAATAAAATGAAAACTGATTCTCCCCCATTGAACTATTGTTTGAAACTTTTCAAATGTGATTCGAATGAATATATTCAATTTATTGATATATTAATTGGAAAAAAGTAGAACCATATCGTGGATATACTTTTGAAATCATTGCCAATGGATTCAATGTAGATGGCTCCTCCTTCGAAAGAGGTAACGTCACGGAGTAACTCCTCTCCCCTTTCCTACACTTTGAATTTATCGAGTGAAGACGATCAGTTTCGTTTTAGCTGTGAGAGAGTTGACATCGGAAACTAAAAAATGTTCTATATATGTCCATTGTGCATGTACACTCTTGGCAGTTGGACTCAATGTGAGAATTGTACAATTATTGATGACTATAGTGAAAAGTGTAAATTATGTAATCCTTGCAAATTACATAGAGGCTATGCAGTACAAATTAAAGGATTTAATTCATGTCTTGAGGAGGTGTGTGACTCTCACACTAGAGGACACCTGTGCTCAAATTGTCACTATGATAAATGTGATCAGTGGGAGAATACTTACCCCGCTATGATTGGAAAGAATCCTAAACGTGATTTTAGTTTATTTCTACGAGATTGGCATCGTTGTGGATTTAAATTATTTTGGGAAGAGGAATCTGTTCTACGATTCAACTGTTGGGGTAACAAGAAATCTGGTTTCTACGTCATCGCTGTGACGACACTGCCTACTATGACTATAAATCAAGTGATTTTTGTTTGGCAGTTACCGAATGTGATTCACCACTTGAAAACACTGTGTGTGATATTGCTTCAAATAGACAAATTGAAACACGTGAATTTCAGAATATTAATGCAAATAGTATCATTGACTATACAAAGAGATATGATAAGAGTTTCGTCCAAAAATCACTTGTTTTATTCAGATCATTGTAGAGAGGATCAGAAACATTGGACATGAAAGTCACATAGAAATCATTGGGCATTGTTAATATCTTCAGTACTGACCCAAGAATCAAAATCTGAGTTGTATCATAGCCAGCGAACAAGCAACTGTTTCTTGCCCCTACGAGTACGACTCTTTAATATCTTTTCAATTTGATAAATTTCACTAGAATTTCTAACTTTTTGCAGTTCATATTCATAAAAACCGCCGAGAATCTCATCATCTTTGGTGTCTCGTAGTCGATATGTTGTGGGCTTGGTGTCTAGAATTTTGGACACTTTAAAAAGTTCGGTGCTCCATAAATAATTCCCCTTTTCTAAAATATTGGTGGTTCTATTAATTCGAACAGTATAACCAACATTGAATTTGTTCTTCTTTTTCTTCTCATTGTCATTGGAGTGTTGCTCTAGAAAAGCATCAAGTGTATTTTCACTGTAATGAACATCCCGAGGGCTTGAGTTGGACAGAAATCGATGAGGTCGATGGTTGTATATTTGCATGATTTTATCTAAATCATGAATAAAAGCCGGTGTATTTTTCAGGCTGCAATATCTTGAAATTAATAGACGAATCGTTCTTATTAATCGTTCGGCCAATGCAGCCTTTATCGGACTGTGACTATGTTAAAGTGTTGTATTATATTTCAATAAAACCTTTTGTACATGGGGATTAACAAATTCACTGCCACGATCCGATTGAATTTTTCTATACGAATCCCGTTCAAGAATACTTTAAATGACCCGTGCAACTTCAACACCTCTCTTTGTTCTCTGTAGGATGACATAGAGATAACAAATACATATACCGAGTAAAGCTATCTTATATGTTCAGGAGTCTTTGTAACGTATTTGAACTGTGTATAGAACTATGAGATCTGTTTGCAGTGATTGCATGAGGGCAAATGTTGGAGTGCGATGAGAGTGGTTACAATAAAGGATACGATTTTAGTGCAGCATGTAGCCTGTTTCTTTCTCAATTCGCACTTGTGCATATTTAAACGAGGTGCAATATATGGCCCTAAAAAGCGTAATGAGAGAATTCAGGCGCATTACTTCACCAATATTTTCATAGACACCTATCAGAACGTATTCCAGTTTGAACGTCAGTGCTTAGTTGAAAGATCACTCCTCATTTGCAAGTTGAAGGGTGAATCAATTCGTCTTTGCCTTTGACTAGCAATCACAGGTGTTGTAGAATCAGAGGTACTTATATTTTCAAATATTGAATCTTCATCTTCTTTTTTACATGGTGTTGGCGTTGTTGGTGGACTATACTCTCTTGGTTTCTTTAAAATTTTCTTATTGCTAAAAAGACTTTTGGGGAAGTTTGATACACTTGGAAAGGTTTATAGACTATCGTCAAAGGATAAGAGTCCTTTACGATTCGTCACCATATCACAAATTAAATCAACTAGATTATAACTTTTTCCCTGAATTATAATTCGTTTCCCTGTGCTGTCGACTTGAACTTGATCGCCAGTTTCCAATATGAGATAAGATAATACTCTTTTACTCTGTTCTCGATAGGAGACTGGGACTAGATTTCCAATTTTCGATAAAATTGAATTCAAGTCTTTCACTGTTGACTATGCAAAATCTTGAAGAGATGATTTATGTTTGGAAGGATCAGTGGCGCGTCTCTCACGGTTTGGTTTATGCTTGTCTACACGTCGGAATGCATCTTGAAGTAAAAGCAGTTTTTTGTCATCGGCAATATTCTCATCATTAATGAATTTGCTTAGATTGTCTTCAAAATGTTTGGCGGGCGAGAGGACAAGTTCAAATGGTGTCAATTTATAGGGTTTTGCCATTCTCTAGAGAAAACTGTTTACAAGTCCTGCGATTATTGGCAGTAAAAGTGTGAAAAAGCTACCGCCCGCCTGAATGAGTCGTGTTAATTTTAATATTTTTAAAAAGTTTTTTCAAAAAAACGCACCTAAAGTGGAAACATTTTGCTTTGTATTTTGTCTAACAACATCAGTCAGTTGTACAATTACCTAAGTTAAATTTAAACAAAAATAAAATAATATATTAATGAAATCATTGTCAACACCATATTTGAGTATAGCCTTCCTAAGCAATGGTTTTGAAGTGCTTAAAACGGAAAAAAATGCCGTTGTTCGTGTAGTTTCTTCAGTGTCATAATGGCAACTAATAGCCTTTTGTACTGTTAACCGGAAGATATACTGTAATTTCTTTGTTGAAAATGTCGGTGACTACACGTAGATCCTCGGGCGTGCTCTGATTAAGATCCAGCAAAATGTAACCGTAGGGCTTGCTAGTCACCTGAGTGTACGCTGACAACAGAAATTTTGGGGCACCGGGGTATATCTGTTTATTGAGAGTTATGAGTGAGCTAGAATCACGAACAACTCGATAGATAATATAGATAGTGCAATTCAAAGCAAGGGTTCGCATACATTTGCTTTGATTACTCAAGTTATGTAGAGCCGGGTCAACGGAAATGTGCTCTTGGTGAGAACGAACAGTGAGCGGTCGCAACCTATCCTATGAATACTGTTGAACAGACACAGCCACGCTATCGATACTCAACCATGGGCTTGGTTAACTGATACTGAAACAATCAAGCGTATTGAAACGTCCTCGTATGAATTGTATTGGTATGGTTGTGGCAATAGCTTTTATTTTATCATAGGACTCCTGCCAAATACTATAGCAATAGTAGATTTTTTTCGGTTTTTCCAAAAACATTTTGTCGCAATTTTGAATTATTTTAGCTAAATGTGTTGTTTTCCCCGACTTTGAGGGCCCACACAGAAACGATCTGAAGGGTGTTTTAAATTGATACATCCTGCTGACAACAGTTCGACTATAACTAACTGTAAATCATACCTGTCCAATGAATAAGTAGTAATTTTCCAATTGATCTATCTATTCAAGAACAACAAAAACAATATTTCATGGGAGCATTTATTACAGCAATATAAATACTAATATTTGTTCAACATAAACAATGATAACACTTGTTCAACCTAACAAAATTTCACGGTCAACATGAAAACTATTTGTTCAACATGAACAATGATAACACTTTATAAAAAAACACTTTTTGCCCATCAATAACACTTTTCTGTACAACACCTTTGTTCATGAACAGCACTTATTGTCTTAAAACACTTTTCTTTACATCAACACTTTTCTATACATCAACAAAATACACTTGGAACATGAACTAGCACAGTTGAACATTATAGCGAATTTGAAGGTAGGCCCCCCCCCCGGGGGCGGCCGCGGGCGGGACCCCCCACCCCCCGGGAGACGCGATGGGAAGACAATAGTTGTCGTCACTGCAACAGGTTAGTGGTTGGGTTAGTTGGGTCAGTGGCGGTGGTTAGTTGGTTAGTCAGATTAGGTTAATTTATCCAGACCAAGTTGATTACGATAGTCTATGCATTCAACTCGGTCTGAAATACAATAGTGGCAGTGAAGTAAAATACCTCAGCAATTTTTAAGGATATAGACCTTGTAGGATTCGCACAACAGGGCATTCTTTTCCACTCTTACGCTCTCAGGTCAAGACTTTAGTGAGTACCTTGCAAGCAACAGCGCACGCCGTCACCTACTATCTTTTATATTGAGTATGCACACACCTCTGCTAAAATTGTTGTTTAAAAAGTGCGACGTTACCTTGTTAATCGCTATCTTTTTAATTCAATTATATGTATTAATGCAATAAACTTTGGGACCTGCGAACACCCCCCTGGATATCAAATCACTCCCCGTCTCTGATTTTAACATTAATAGTTGGTTGGGGGCTTGACGTTTCACCAACTCGGGGTAGAGGGATGGATTCCAGTTGGTGAAATCCATCCGCGAGCTGATGTGCACCCCATTTTGCAAATCACCCAATAAATCTTCAGTCCCATTTACCTTTAACAGCAGAGAATCTGTATCCCTATAGTAAACTTGAACCTCCCCCTCCCGTGGCCATTGCACCTTGCACACATTGTAAAAGAACGACAACATGAGCTTTTTTTGAAATATCTAGTACTGAACTACCTCCTGCTATATTCTTGTTCAGTACCACATTTCGCTTTTTCCTGTGTAGAAGAACCATGCCAGCCTCTACGCTCGTGAATGATGTAAAATTGGGATCGGCAATAATTCGTGCACACTCTAGAGGGTCTGACTCAATATCGCAACAAGATCTATTGCGAATGCGGTCACATATTGTTTCACAAGATTTATGTAAGCGGAATGTGTATGAGTTCTCCTTTCTCTTGGAATCATTACCTTAATGTTAATTAACGCAGGCGTAAATCCTCATCTTTAAATAAGGTCTCTGATTGCACTACAAAATATTATGTATTTTGGTAATTATAAAGCTGTTGCTCGTTCCTCACAGCAAAAGCACATGGTGAACAACGATATTTTCCTTGGGGTCCAAATCAGCAATCAGCTTCTGTTTAGAGGGAGTCCAATGCATCCCCATATCCTCAACCAATGATCGATTGTAGGGGCTCAGTGAGTCCCTGGTCACTGGTCGATTGATACAGGGACAAAAAAATCTTTGACTGAGTCGTGAAGCGCCAGCGGAATGTGACCATCAATTTCAAAGAACCATCCTTGTGGCCCGTTGTCCTCGACGGTGTTAATGTCGGGGAACTCACAAGGATTCTCAAGCCATTGATAGTTCCCACACGGCAAAGAGTAGTGGGACATTGCCGAGGGGTATAACGAGTTCATGTCCAAGAACACTGCATTTGACTTTACACCGGTGCTTTGTCCGCTCAGATCGGTTGATAAGACGCGGTCCCCGTGAAAAACATACCCTCCCCTCATTGAACGCTCTACAAAATTGTGTCGATGTACATATTTGATTTGGCCTAATTCCTCCCAACTAATTTTTAAAATTCAATCCATCCATAAATGGGATTATGAAAAATAATATCCAATGTCTAACCCGATCACAGAATAAATTTGGTCTGTGTTCTTACAGACTATAACCAACAGAGTTAAATCGTCACTGGCCAAGTACAGTCTACAATAATCCCACACATTTTTACAATTCCCCTTAGCCCACACCTTCTTGGCAAACTCATACTCCTCGGATGTGCATTCACTGTTGGTCAGTGAATTGTTAAAAGCTTCAATTAGAGGTAGTTTCACCTCGCTTAAGCGAGTGCCAGAAGAGCAATAATAATATGCATAGACACTTGTGCTGGTTAATAATTCATAAATTTCGCTGACTGGAGAGTGCTAATTAAAAAAGAAAAAGATATCAAAATTGTCACTTCTCTGAACCTGAATCAATGCACTCACTGCCTTGGGAAAAAAACTAAAAGAATCCAAAAACCTGAGTTTATTCCAGTACGTATGTCCATTATCTACTACCTATAATTTCAGTTTGAGAAGCAACAACGTCTCGGCTGATTTGGGGGTAATGTTGTAGGTAAATAAATTATACACCCATGGACTGTGTACTTACCAGCTCATTGGATTCTGAAGTGCCAGTTCCATTAAAATAAATTTTAGGTCAGACGTAATTTTTTGGATAAAAACAGGGATAAATAAATTCGTGCTCCAACTTAGACTGAGAGAGTGATGTACGGCCCCCCTAAAAGGACTACCCCAACATGATATGTCCTGCCACAAATGATCATGGTCTCTGACTTTCTCCCTCCCCCCTCTTTTCCCTTTAGTCCCTTTATCCCCCTCTTCAAACTCCCCCTTACAAACCCAACACATTGTTTGATTTTTAATCGCGAGACGATCCTCTGCAGACAGCACCATTGGATAATGCGTATTTCTCAAACGAGAAATAGCGCCATTAGCCGTGCCAATTAGTTTAGTCAATGCCTTGACCATGCAATCGTTCTCATCCAATGTCTCAACTATTTCTAACAACCGCATGGTGTTAGAACTGTCTCTTTGCGCATGAGCATAGGACACTGCAACGGCCTGGTGTTCTTTGATACGGTTTGGATATTGGGGATCGTTCACCTCCAACAGCTTAGCTTCACAGTCTAAAGATTTTTTGTTGCACTGGAGGATGGTGTTTTGGAAATTTTTAAAGCGTAGAATGGTTCTATCCCCTGAAACCGTTTCCACTGTCTGGTAGCCATGCCGTCTACTGTGCTTCATATGATCCCGTAGTTTATATCACTACAGAATTGTGACAGGCATATTGGACAGTAGGAACGTACCCCTAGATCCCTACCACCCCCCAGAACTCTACTAATGTCGGTAATAGGATTTAAATGGCCAATTGCATTCGGTTCACTAGGTGGTGTGTATAATAACCAAACCCAGTGTTTAACCAAATCAACTGACGGGCCCCTTACAGGGAAAACCACCCCCTTCTTTTTTAAACGAACCCCATCTTCAAATTCAGGATCATACTGTACCACAGTAACGCCGATATTTAAATGGGCATTAGCCCTTTCAAAAATGTCAATAGATCGTAGCGTTACTGGGTATTTTCCTTCTAAACAAGAGAAATCTACAACTGGGAAATTCGACCCTTCCTTCCCATGTACAGCCCAGTGATCTAAATTCGTTTTGGTGGCTTCATCTTTCAATGGTCGGAAAGCTGACATGAGGAAAACGTACCTGAAACATTTTTGACCTGTTTCAAAACAAATACGCTGGACACCTTGACAACCTTTTAGATTTGGATTATATTTTAAAATTATACCCTCATCCCTATGCCCCCCCCCTCTTAAACTAAAATATTTCTTAAATTTAAAAGTGTTTACGCTTACATTTTCAATAGATAAAACCACAAAGCCACTCCTATTTCTATAAAAGTTCTCAAGACCGGCTACAACTTATCCTACCAACTCCGAAAAAACTCCCTAAAAATTTTCTAGATTCGTATAAATTAACTTCCTCTCAGAATTTATATAATGATAATAAACTTCCCTTCTCCCCTCATTTAAATAAAAAACCTTTAACGCAATAGAAACCTTTATTGAATCCCTACCTCCCCATAACTGAATTTGATTCTCCAGTAGTGCATGAATTTTATCTACATATGCATGCACAATTTCTACAGGATCAAACACGAAATTTCCCCCCATAAGTGAATTAAAGGGATCCCCTCACGTCGCAGTGTAAACAACTATTTCATTTAAAATTGTATTCGACAATAGAAAATCGGGAAAAGTTGTACCCCCCTCTTGTATATTACCCCCTCCTCCAAGTTGTTCAACAATATTTGGGCTAGGCTCCACTTCAGTTGTTTGAAGTGGAAGTATGTAATCAGTGGGAGGATGGTTCCCAGTTAATTCGTTTGTGAAATCCTCTAAAATTTGTAGGGTATTTGGACTTAGCAAAGGCAAGTCCCCCTCTGAACTAGGAACATTACCAAGCTCAACTGTGCTAGGTTCTACATTGAAATAATTACTTAGAAAAGCATCAATATTAAAAGGTATTTCATCAGAGTTAATGATACCATGTTAGTCATTGATAGCTGATGTTTCATTGT
This sequence comes from Artemia sp. Qi Xiang Cuo, assembly GCF_049724085.1. Taxonomy (NCBI): domain Eukaryota; kingdom Metazoa; phylum Arthropoda; class Branchiopoda; order Anostraca; family Artemiidae; genus Artemia; species Artemia sp. Qi Xiang Cuo. Next base: position 13,589,144 of record NC_142808.1, on the reverse strand, counting down.
CCTGAATGTCATGAAACTCCTCTGCCCCTTCAATGAGTTCTTCCTCTTCTTCACCTGATGACGATGGCGAATAAGGGACCAATGCACCAACCTATAAATGAAAAAATAGCTTATTTTCAAAGTGTTCAAATCACCCCTACTGTTAAAATTTGGATTATTATAGCCTAAAACACGCTTAATAGCATTTGGTTAATTCAACTGAAAGTAATCAATTTCCAGCTTAATATATTTACAATCTAAAACAACGCTTTACATAGAAGGCGGCAATTTGTTCAAAGATAGTTTATTTTCAAAGTGTTCAAATCACCCCTGCTGTTAAAATTTGGATTATTATTTAAAGTCAGCTTAATAGCATTTAGTTAATTCAACTGAAAGCACTCAATTTCCAACTTACTAAATTTACAATCTAAAACATCACTTTACATAGGTGGCAATTTGTTCAAAAAACAGTTTATTTTCAAAGTTTTCAAATCAGCCATACTTTTTTGCGGCGCTTTTTGGGCCCGCAGCTTATCCCGCAACGCTTTCCGGACCGCCGTGCATCTTTGCGGCGCATCCCTGTGGCGCTTCTCGGGCCCGCGCCACATCCCGCAGCGCTTCCCACAGCTCTTCCCGACCGGCTCTCAGCCTCCTTTACATAATGCCCGTCAAAAGTTGAAATATTTTTCTCTAATTCCACACAGATTCAGTGAAATCATGAGCTTAATTATTGTAACTTGTCGTGCGCGATTTCCAAGATTGAACTTTAGACGAGGAAAATGTCGGGGACCGTTAACTCGGTTTCCCCTCGCTAATATCTTGGCACGATGTAAGGCTCAGTGCAAATTAGAACGCTGGTATGTGACAGATAGATAAAATGGAATAATCTCTCTCTTAAAACTATGTGAAAAATAGCATTCACAGAGTTTCAAAGGTATCTAAAATTATATGTGATAGTGAAGAGATAGCAACAGAGGAAATAGTAAAGATTAGAAAAAAAGAGCGGTTTCTTTGCAATAAAATTACATTTAGATATCTCTGAGGGACGGCAGAGAAAATAATGGTTGGGGGTGAGGGGGGGGGGTTAATATCTCTGTGACAAGTTTATATTGGGATTGAAAAATAGTGAAAAGAAAAGACTAAAAACATCGGAAGAAATAGATATGTATTTCTATAAGATATGTAGGAAAAAAATGCTCACATTTGCATATCCTGGCTGCACTCGGGTGCCAGATGGACCAGGTAGTGCATGTTGGAGGGCGGACGGACCGACGTCATTAATTTCTCGTGCAGGTTGGGCTGCGGCTTGTACAGTAGGACTTGTGACTTGTTCAGTTGAGCCAGTGATGTCATGGGCTTGCACAGATGGCTGAACTTCGGCAGGCAGTGTGGAGCTGGGGGGTTTCGACCAACGGCCATATTGAACAACTGCTGCTCTTACAAGGGCTGCCTCACCCTCTCTTGCTTTCTTACTAGGAGGTGGGGCACATTCTTCACTATTTACGTTACCCCTAGCTCTCTATACAGCTGGAGGAGCCGAAATATAATCTTCATAATTTGCCTTAAAGAAGAGAAAAAAATTAGAATCAAAATAATTTCCCCCTGTATTTTAAAGAATGAAAATTATTATCCCCTTCTACAGAATTTATTGTCGGACATAATTTGTCTAGAAAGGCATCTTATCTCATATTCAGTAAAGCAAAAAGTAAAAATATACTAAATTCAGAAATCAAATGCTATTTTAATTAATTAAAAAAGGCTTATTCATAGACATCCCAGCCTAAGCCTTACTTTTCACTGCAAATCTTTGTTTTCATTTTGACAATAATGGCGATAGAATTGAGCGCATGTCAAACCCAACCTTTCATCAATGTCCTAAATATATTGTTAGTAATTATTTTTGGAAATAAACCCGTTTCACCACTTCTCCAGCAAATACAGGTTACGAATCCAAAAGCTTAATAAACAGCAATCTCTTTTTGCTTAAAACCGTTTTAATTTGATAAAGAGGGAAACAAATCCTTTTTATCATTGAAACCTTTTGGTTAAGTCACTAACGTAAAGGATTAACAAGCAGGAAGTGCAATTGTGGGGTGTCAGCTGTTTAAATCATTGCGGAAAAATGTTTTTAAGTCAAGTAACGGCGGTGGTGGCTTAAATGGAAACGGTTTATTAATAGCTATTATGGGATAGACAGAAGTTGAATGTCACTTTTTGATAGGCTTACAGAAAGAATAAATTTATTGAAAAAAGAGAAATATTTCTATTAGCAAGAATTATACCTGTAAAAACAGTGGGGGGGGGGTTGAGGGGGTTTAGGTAATAAAAGAACATATTTTATGTTTCCTAGTGACTATAAATATTGCATGGTGGTTAGGTTTGTGGGGGGGGATTTACGTGAATATACCGGAGGGTGACCTCGGAAAATAATTTTATTTTGAAAATAAAAAATATACTTACATGATAAATTGAAGTTGCCAAGGCTTCTAATTCATCAAATTTATCCATTGTTGTTTGAACTATGTCAAAATACTTTCTGATAATTTAATCACATTGCATGCCCGTTATATACGAAATCTCAAGGTCAAATTATTATGTAAGCAAGCCCTCTGATTGGCTGAGAAGGACACACGTGATCTAACTGTTTCCTGGAAACTCATAACATTTGCCTCGAGCAACAACAACAACATGAAGGAAGTGTCATTGACCCTGCCTCTATTAGCCTCAATAATCCATCAAAGTGAGAAAGTTCCTGTTTTTCCATTCTCACTGAAAAAAACCATAAAACATAAATAAATTGCTGTTGACATCCATTAAAGTGAGAAAGTTCCTGTTTTTCCATTCTCACTGACAAAAACCATAAAACAGACATAAATTGCTGTTGACATCCATTAAAGTGAGAAAGTTCCTGTTTTTCATTCTCACTGACAAAAACCATAGAACAGACATGAACTGCTGTTGACATCCATCAAAGTGAGAAAGTTCCTGTTTTTCCAGTTCTCACTGACAAAAACCATAAAACAGACATAAATTACTGTTGACATCCATGAAAAACATCAAATAAATTGACCAACACACATAACCGTCCATAAAAACATCCATAAAAGTGAGACAATTCCTGTTTTTTCAAGTGAGAAAAATACTGTTTTTCCATTCTCACTGACAAAAACCATAAACCACGTGGTTCTGATCGGACCTCCTGAGGCCTCTCTACTGCTTTCCAGCACCTACAATAAATCTATAAATCTTATCCAGAATGTAAATCGTTCAGCAACTACGCCGTTATTTGATGCTAAAAAACTTTATATTCTTTCCTGAGCATCCTTCGCTTTTCTTCAGCTCCAAGGTAATATTCCCAGGTCCCTTAGATTTACTTCAACCTTTGTATCTGATCGGTCGAATTATCAGGTCTGGAACTATCAGAACGTTCAAATTGAGCGTATTCCAACAGAAAGATCCGTTTCGGCCCGAAAATGCTACTTGTTTGGCACCTTCAAATGACTTATAGCAAAAAATTTCGGTTTCCATGTTATTATTTTTTACTTATTTATGTCTTTTGTTTGTGTAGCGTTGATTGAACTCTATTTAATTTATCTCATTTAATTTACTTAGTATGTTTAACTTTTTTCTTCTATTGATTTAGTGCTTAATTGAAACGTATTTATTCTCCCCTTTTTAAAGACGTCGGAGCCGTTTGGGGATTAGAACAATGTATTTAATTTATGATTTGTATATTATGAATAAAACTTATCTTATTCCAAAGGAAAAAAAAATCAGGTTGAGGCATATGTCGGGCCTATGCCCTATCCTGATTCCATTGTGCCAGGTTCCCTTAAGACTGGAAACCCAAAATTAGTTAAAATACACTTTCTGGCTGGAAGATGTTTCTAGTACCCAAATGCCAAACAGAAACAGAAAAAGAAATTTTGGTTTACCTAAAATTAGTCAAATAAGCCAGTTTTGAAGCACTTGAAACTTCCAACCTTAAGTTAATGGGCCCAGGGAGCTTTTACATACAAACAAATTTAGTTTGGGGCTCATGTCCTCCAAAAACTGGGGTCTCCAAAAGGTCTAACAAAAATTTCAATCGTGCTTGAAACTAACAACTATCAGTAACTGGGTCAAAATGACATTAATACAAAAGAAAGAAAACATTGTTAGCCTGAAACTTTAGCTAAAAAAAAGGCCAACTCATTTTATTTCTCGAGCGGATTGAATTTTACATCTCTTAGTTCGTGGGCCAAGGGGACTCCAATACCCAAAATCAGGAAAAATATAATTTTGCCAGGGAAATGGGGCCTAAACGGGGGCAAAAACTTCTTCAACGGTTTGAAAACTGTATCTGTTTTCTTATCTCTCTCGGCTAACAGGATCGTAATTTAGAAGCAAATTGACACGTTGGAAAAAAAAAACCTGGCTCCAAATATAAAATCTGAAACTAAAGAAATATATATAAAAAATGAAATGCTGACACCGTCAGGCCATGTGATAGATTCTATGTGACATAAAAAGAACCAGTGATTCGTGGTAAACTTTAAATTATATTGAATTTGGCATGTGAAAGTAAGGAAAATGACAAAACAACTTTCCTTTCGATGTCAGCGCGAGATGTACACCATATTTACAGTAAAGCTAAATATGCTTCTTCTCGTTCAAAGAATTTGAAAATTTCAAATGATATCTACAGCTGTTCATCACCAATTCGCTGACAGTTGGACAATGCTATTATAACCTTGTGGTTTATTTACAATAACTGAGTGGGGCCAAAGATTTACTTGGAGAAATGATTTTACAACCACATTCTTTTCTTTTCTTGATCGTGTGTTACTATTACTCTGTACCTTTGTCAGCTATCAACTGATTTTCAAACTCAAATACAATTTTATTCCTAGAAAGAAGATACAAATAAAGAGATAACAACCAGAGTATTTTAATCTAGTACAATACGACAGTTTATTTCTTCTACATCAGCTCGTGAACTGAATGCAAGCCAAATAACTGCCACTCATTGACTTTAGTATTTTATCAGTATTTTAATCTAGTACAATGCGACCGTTTATTTCTTCTACATCAGCTTGCGAACTGAATGCAAGCCAAATAACTGCCCCTCAGTGACTTTAGTATTTATCAGTATTTTAATCTAGTACAATGCGACCGTTTATTTCTTCTACATCAGCTCGCGAACTGAATGCAAGCCAAATAACTGCCACTCAGTGACTTAAAAGTCCCCCTTGCTAAGTTTCTGATATTAATCTCCCCTAGAGAAAGATCGGTAGCTTAGAAGCGTATGACTAGTGCCAAATAGGCTCACTTACAAGTTAATGAGTCCTTGCCTAGTTGTTGAGACAACTTGCAGTTCAGCCTTGAAAAGCAAACGCACTGGATCAACAGAAATCACCATTTCTTATTTTGGCACAGCATCCCATGCCACAAATGTAAAACATCAGTTAAATTTTTACGGTTTCTCGAATAGTTCAAAATTGATGATTTTCCTAGCAGCAATCTTTATAGAATATTAGATATTCGGCTTGTGCGTGGAAAATGTAAACCTGTTTTGCCTTTCTTTTTTTTCTTTTTTTTTTAACGCTCCTGTTTAAAACCAGAGACATTTGAAAAGCCACTTTCGCAAACTAAGATAAGCTAATTTTTACATCCTTACAAATGGTTGTATGAACTGGAATATTACTTTGTTTACGAATAGTAAACTTCGACAAACCATTTTTGGCAAAATCCAACAATTTACAACAGTTATCACTTGTGCATCTTCGACATCTCCGCAGAAGAGAGCCATATCCCGTTTTAGATAACGTTTCTATTATCCTCTAGAGCCTATTAAGCATCTACTAAAAGGAGAATGCTCATCAGTGTTGCCACTTGACCTGGAAGAATTTACTAAATCAGAGAGCAAAAATTTACTAGATCGCATCTGTTTTTACTAAATGCTCAAAAAAAAAATTTTCCCCTGAATTCATGGAAAATAAAAAAAAAGTTTTGTTTACTATAAATCATGACTTTTTACTAATTTTTACTAGATTTCGGGAAATTTACTAGATCCTCTAAATTTACTAGATCTTTTTTTACTAGATCTAGTAAAATCCTACTGAAGGTGGCAACCCTGATGCTCATGCAAGTTGTATTCTCGGACGCTTAAAGTTATCAAGGTAATAGCTACGTTACAAGAGTTGAGAGGTAGTCTGTGTCGAGGACTCAAAAGAATGGTTTTAGGAGTTTTTCTGTCGTGTTGTAGATCGCAATTTCTGTTTATTATAATTAACGTACGGTAGACACAAGCAACAACTAGATAAACACACGTGGTTGGAGACTCAGCATCTGCTGAGCAGCTTGAAAATGAATAACACGTTATTAGTTTACAATAGACCCTTATCAATCATTTTGGTCATACTAAAACACTATGACAAACGTGAACCGGTCTTTTGGCACAAGAAACTTTGCTTGTGTGTAAATTATAATAACGTATCTAAAACGTACCCTATTCGATTCGCCTCGTGTCTATCATTATTCTTAATACCGCCTGCTAATGAAATGAACCCTGAAGAAAGGTTTTTGAAAATCTTCACAACTTTTCTAGACCCCCATAGGTGGACCAGGTTAGATCCGATATTTTCTGATGAATTGACGAAAATAATATAAATTCACCTGGATATAATTGTATGATTTAGACTAGATGAACTTAATTGAGAAAAAGCATGGCATATGGAAACCACAACCATAAAGAAAAGAGCTTTTAGGGGCAATTTAAGTATACAAAATTACCTAGAAATTACCAATTTCAATGGTTTTGAGCTATATGCTTCGTTCATTATGCTATAATATACCAAATATAATTGTTTTTCTGACTTGCATTGTGGAAAATTGAAGAAGAATGAATATCAAAAAAGAACAAGAGATAATGCTATCCTATATTTTGTATTAAAAAATGTGCTTTAATCTCATTGGCTCATTTTGGTGACATTTTCGTAAGCTAATTATATTATTCCTTGATGGAATATCCAAAAAGGAACCTAAGATATCCCATCGTTTTACTTTAATTCACCTGTTGTTGCTATGAAAAATTTTTGGTGACTAAAAAAGAGGCTAAATCTGATTGGTTTATCTGTATGAAATTTCAAAATTTTTAAAAATTTTTAAAAAATTGTAAAAAATTTTTAAGTCACAACATTTTTCACAAGTAAACTCTCTTTTTATCTGTGTGATATCGTCCATCCCGGTATGACTTGCTGTTCTGTTCTACCACCATAAAAAGAGGACACATTATCCCTTTTTCAAACCTCATGTTTTTGGTGAGAAGGGGGAGTGTCCCAAAACTTTTTTTGTACATAAGCCACCTCCTGACCCAAGGACTTACGGCTGAGATTTCAAAACTGATAAAGGATAAAAAATTAGTCCATTCCTCACACCTCCTTGAGATTCAGGTTCCTCAAGAATCAGGACCAAACTCAAACTCAGCTAGCTATTTTATTTTTATTCTAAGGCAAGTACCGTTTTTGGTTTTAAAGAGGAAGACGTTTAGTTTTGCAGTGGTTGAGTTACTTGTGAGGTTGGATGGGGGGAGGGGTGAGTTCAAATTCTTAGAGTTGAATTGAGTGCAACACTGAGTTCTTTGGAAGGCTGCGTTGATCGAACTGTGTGTCTTAACAGCTATTTGAGTTAATTTTGGCGGGGCTCTGATATTTGGAGTTGGTCTTTATGCGGATATTAAGCAAAATGGTACTTCCTATTATACTTATGCCAAGTTAAATTTTAATTTTTATTCTCTGGGTACCACCTCTTAGCCCCCTTCCAAGGGTTAAACCCGAAAGAAGGATTTGCAAAAAGGAGATGAAATCTCCTTATCTTTAGAGGACAGGGGGGCGTTGGGCCTAATCCTATTAGTTTCTGCTCGTTTTGAGTCTTGACTCGATTATTTATTTTAATTTCTGTTCATTTTGGGTGTCATTTATTTATTGATTGTTATTTATAGTAGGCTGCTTACACGCTTTAAAGATTATTTGATTTTTCTGCTCAACTTTGGTTTAATTTAGCTCTTTACTTTTCTCTGAACAACTTCTTTTGCGGAAAAAAAGACTTTTTTTAAATTAAAAGTTTTGAAAGAAGAGGAGAGAGATATGTCAGTTGGGATAAAATTTCAAAGTAAAATCGACTAAAAATGGGAGGTTTTTGGGCGATCATCAACTAACATTTAGATATGTTAGACTTCCGTGAAGAACAACATAGCCATGAGGGGTGCTTGTGCGAATAGGATATGGTATATAGAGTCTGGATGCATAGTGGCAGAGTTCTCATGTGTGTTGAATAAGCTAAATTTAGTTTTTTGTTTGGCAATTACGTTCTCAATAGATGAAAGGCCTGTACCTGTGTAAAGATCAGCCGTAGGGTAAAGCATAGGATGATGAAATATTGCTTTTACTGCTCTACTCTGACAAGACTGAAGAGAGCGCGAAAGAGCTTTGTTGGTGTTTCCCCACACTGAGCAACAATGTGACAGACATGGAAACACTAAAGCATAATGCATGGAAGGCTTTATACCAGGGGAAAGATAAGAAGTCATGCACTTCAACATAGATGCTCTCTTGCCTAAGGGCAAGAGAGCAAACACGGGCTATATGGGTCTGAAATACTAGGAAGCAATCAAGATTTACACCAAGGAGCTTGACATCTGTGGACTAAAATATGGTATTGCTTCTATACAATAGATGAACAGAAAGAATAGGCCCAGAATTACAATATAACCGTTCACAATATACCGCCATACCTTTTTGGCATTGTTTTCACTTCTTACATTAACCACAACTAGATAAACAGACGCGGTTTGAGACCCAGCATTCACAGAGCAGTTTGAAAATCAAATAATAAATTATTAGTTTACAATCGTCCATAATCAATCAATCATTTTATTAATGCTAAAATACTATGACAAACGGTGAAACGGTTATTCGGCCAGAGTTATTGTTGGGCTTTGAAGTTGGCTGAGCGAAAAAAATATTTTCATCAGCAAAAATAACTGGAAGTACGTATAGGCGAGCCTATCAAGAAGGCCTCTAATGTGAATCAAAACAAAAGGGGGCCAAGTACCGATCCTTGAAGAACACCTTTATGTATTGCAAACGGCAAAGAAGGAAAACTTCCACCTGATACATACTCGAACGTAAAAACTCACAATTCAGGATGCTTACCACATTTAAGACAAAAGCTCTAGGAGGAGAAACAGGGTGGTTGCTTGTATAAAAAATAATCCATAGAGAAAACAATAGATAATAGTAATATCTTATTCGTAAAAATTTCAAACAGTCCTAAAACATTAAGTTTCAAACAAATAAAGACAGAGTCTCGCCCCTAGGGGATCTGACCATCTTTCTCCTATTCCAGTAGACCGTGTTAAAAAAATTCTGAACATCGAAAGCATTTCAGTTTTTTCGTTCCAGTCGAGAAGTTCTGACTCGGCAGTCCATTGTGTAATTCTGCGTAAAGCCGATACATAAAAGCAGTGTAAAGCAGCTGGGACATCAGTCAATTCGCTTAGTTGAATAGCAAACACAAATTTTAACCTCTCAATTCCGCAATAATATGGTTGTTAATGCTGACTTATTACTGGGAAAGGGAAAAATTACACAAATTATATATTTTCTCAATTATTCATAGACAAATCCTTAAAATTTTAGCATAATATCTATAGCTGGTCAAATGAAAACGAGTATTTAAACCCTGATTTAACCAAAAACCTGTTTTTCACAAGAACATGGGAAAGATGTCTCAAAAGCTTCCTGGTTACAAAGAACCACGATTTTTCCAAGGGACAGCGACAAGTCCTCAGGAAAAGATTCAATGCACAAAGTAGTCTTATTAGATATGCAATTAGTTGTTTATACCCTACCCCCCTCTGTCTTCACTTTAAAACCTCCCTGCGCCTGCAACTCTGTAGATTAGTTTGTGCCTAGAAACCCAAAAGACTAAATAAGACACTTATTATAGATTACAGAGCATGATGGATTTTCAATAGCTGCTTTTGCTAGATTTTCTGATGACGAGAACTCTGGTAATCCCTCGTTCATACCAACCCGTCTCGCCTTAAAAAGTTGAATCTAATAAGGACTCTCAAAATGCATACCCTTGACTCATGCTTTCGACGAAGCTTTTTAAAATATGATTATCTCTTCTGTTAGATGCCCTGGTGAATGGGATTTGGGGAACCCTCTTCTATCCTCTATAGAGGTAAGATCTAGCTCTGACTCCCAACTAGAGTAACTATATTAGTACTGCTACTGCTACTACTACTACTACTAACAACAACTCACCGCAGCACCAAGCCACCTGAGGCCAATACAGCTGTACACACTCCTCCTTCATCCCGATCTATTCAAAGCCTCTCTTTTTACACCCTCCCACGAAGTTCCCATGTCCTTTAAATCTTTCTTTATGATGTCCTCCCACCCCAGACGAGGATGACCTGCTTTCCGTTCAGCCCTAGACGTTTGGCCGAAAAGAACAGCCTTCTTCAATCTGTCATCCTTCAACCGCACAAGGTGCCCTAGCCACCACAACCTTTCTTTCATTATAGCCCTAGATAGCGGTATTGGACCACATTTTTCGTACAGCCTACTGTTTGAAATACGGTCAGTCAGCCGGGTACCCAAAACAATCCTTAAGAAATTTCACTGGAAAACATCTTGTAAATCTTCATCCGCTTTTCGAAGCACCCATGCTTCAGAGCCATATTTGACCATTGCCATCACTGTAGATTCTAATATTCTAATTTTGGTTTGCAGACTATCTTCCTATTCTTCCAAACTTTTTTAACTGTGAAAAAACACCCTGAGCCTTAGCTATTCTACCTTTAACATCTTCACTGTTCCCACCATCTTTACTAATAATACTACAAAGGTAAGTGAAGCTGCCCACCTGATCACTCTTTTCACTACT